>NC_048273.1:12473081-12773081 GCF_009762535.1 Notolabrus celidotus | reverse complement strand
CACTACTCACTGTTACTCTACTCCACACATTCACCCATTCACACCACATTCACTCACTGAAGGTCGAGGCTGCTATAGTAAGGGACTGTCAGTATTAGCTAATCTCATTCATACACATTCACACCACTGAAAAGCAGCGAGAGCAATATGGGGTTCATTGTCTCACCCAAGGACACTTCATGCAACTGCCGGAGCTGGGATCAAACTGCAAACCTTTCGATTGATAGATGACCGACTCTACACTGAGCCACAACCGCATTTTTAATACTGCCTGTAATTACTGCTATTTAATCTAAATTCCGTTTGTAACATTGCATATATCTAAATTGTATTCTAACTCTATTTATCTCTTTTTATTTTTACTTATATTATTTTATTTTATTTTACTTATTTAAACTTCTTCTTGATTGCACTTATGTCTGGGTTGCTGTAAAAACTGAATTTCCCCCCCGGGGGATCAATAAAGTAATATCTTATCTTATCTTATCTTATTAGAGGCAGTAATGTAGCACAGCAGAGATCTAGTTCATCGTAAGGTAGGTGTTTTAAGTTCATTTTTGAAAGTAACAGAAATATATGCCTGTAAGTATCAATGTATATATTGTTGTTTGTGTAATATTTCATCTATAATCCACTTTTTTCTGGGGCAAAAGCATAGACTGCATAAAATATGGGCGTAGTATCCGTGATGCCACCCATCTGTTTCTGAAGCGCTGTTTTGAGGCCAATCGTCCACAGCAGAAATATTGCTGCTGTTGAGCGATTGTGACATAAAGAGGCGGGCTTTGAGTCTCCTAGCCAACAGCTACAATGTTCCCGCAAGTCAATCAAGTCAGCTGTACCTCTCATTGGAAGACTCGTAATCTAAATATCTTCGAAATTGCTGCGTTAGAAAAAAATTCATCCCCCCGTCGGTGCGTATGTGGTTTCCAGTACTTCTGGAGCCAGCCTCAAGCGGATCCTCTACGAACTGCAGTTTTTAGCACTTCTGAATTGGACTCATATTTTTAGACTGGAGGTTGCTGCTTGGGCAATAGTACATTGCACTGCGATGGCAATGCTAATTCGCCTGTAAATTACAATTCCCATTATATGTTAGCATCCAATTAATAGACTTTCTACAAACTTCGTATGGATGATGCAGATAATAAGCTAGCTGTTCAGAGGATTGTTTAAGAATGAGTAAACTATTAAGTTACATTGCATATACAATTGCGACTCTGTGAAGCAACAAGTTATGTTTTCAGTTGTATCAGTAAACGGCCAAATCAAGAAGAAATGGTCTCTCATTTCATAAAGAACTGCTTATTCTATCTGCCAAAATAAACACACTTTTAGGGAGGGCAGAATAAACCTTATCTCTTGAGATGAGAACAAAGAGGCCAGACAACATCAGGAGGCCTTCGATCAAATCAGCTTCCCGTCAGTATCAGTGCCAGCCCTCAAAATCCAGCTGCATCATACACACATGAAAAGTGAATAAGTCCTCTGACACATCGTATCTTCTATCTATATCTGACGTGTACTTGCAAAAACTGAAGAGTTTTAGGCAAAGCACTAGAGTGTATGATGCCATACACCCCACACAATTCCTGAAGTGGCTTTAAGCTAAAGTTGATGTAAGGAAACAAATGATTTCCTGCGGCTAAGTCCTGACAAGGGAAAATTAGAGCGAGTCATAAAGTGCTTATTTATCTCTGCTGAATCCACCTGCATTAAAAAGTCACAGAGACAATCGAGGTGCTTCAGACTGATAGTGAGGCACTGAGGTGATTTAGTTTCTACTGCTGTTTTACTGAGAGCAAATGATCCTGTTTCACAGCTGAGAACGCTGTTAGCAACCTGTAAATTTGATCACATTTATTATACTTCACCCAGAAGTAGAGAATGGGGACTTAATTTTGTACTTTGTGACCACATAAAACTTAAAATGATGTCAGACTCCCAGAGATGAAACCACTTCAGTGAGAAATGCTGTTTGTTCTTTGAGTCCACAGTGTGAGTGTGTTTTTTTTCAAACACTTCACACCACATGAGCACAGAAAGGTCCAGGAGTGAGGTACACAGCTCCTCAGTGCATGCTTTATGAAAAACACAAACAAAACAAATAAAACAAATCTAATTAGTCTCTAATTTAATTCAGCCCCACGGCAAGCAGCCATAAGTGCCAAGATGTTCCTCCTTCCTTTGATGTTGCTTGAAATTAGCTTCTTATTGTTGTTCCACAGCACTGCAGCTGGAGTGCCTAGCTATTAGTCCATCATATATCAAGCCCTCAGTGTCATGTGTAATAGTTCAGTGTTTTGAACTCACACATGGCAGCATGAATCTTCCTGAAGGCTGCTGATTATTAATGATAGTGTCAGAGCAGAACAGCCTCCTTCAATCACACTGCAGGTAACTCCTGCTCCCACAGCAAACACCATGACAGGAAGAGAACTTTAATTCCATTTTACTGTGAATTAATCAGCTTCTAATTTCTCAACCGACTCATGCCAACGCTGGTCCCTTGTGTTATTCTAAATAAATGATTACAAGCCGCATGCACACTCATTCATAACCACACACGCCATTGAGATGATGACAAACTAGCATACAGCAGTTCATTTGAATATCAGAGAGAAGGAGTGCCAACGTGTCAATGTTTCCTCCTCCAGCTTGTACAGTAATTGCTCAACACTGGAACACAAGAGGAATCACAGGGTGTACGGAACAAGTTTAGCGAGAAAAAACAGAGTGAGGGAGGGAATAAGGCCGGGGTAAGTGGACCAAGCAAGATGAAAAGAGAAGTCAAGAAAATTGGATGAGGAGAGTCTGCTTGTAAAGTTAACACCATGTTTATCCACTTAACTGGGCTAATCTGCATTGAGAGAGGTGCTGGGCAGTTTCCTTGAAATTTCTGTGACATGAAAACACATTTGTACACAACAGAACAGTCCCTCTACAATAAAACAGAGAGACTACAGAAACACTCGAAGTAGCTCCAAGAAAAACAACCTCCTTTTCAGATTTCACAAGCAGCGACTGGTTAAATGTTGATGTTGGTGTTTTTGGATGTGTGTTTATCAATGCGGCTTGTTCTATTTCTGGACGCGTACCTGCTCACCTGCAGTCACCCATCAAACCCTGATGCATGTTCTGCTGTCAGTGCTACCAACTGTTCAAGCAACAGCTGGCCCTTGACCCAGTATTCTGAGCTTTTTCTCTGGAAGCCCAGGGATTCATTTGATTCATATAATTAATAGTTAAAAAGAGATTTAAAAATTTAGAAGTCTAGCTATCTTTGCTATAACATTCCTAGACAGCTCTTTTTTTTCTTAGTCTTCTTCCTCTGCTCTGACTTTGCTGACTCTAGAAGAGATGGATGCATTGAAATAAGAAGAAAGGACTTTCTTGTGTGTAGTGTCATGTGTTCCTGATAGCAGCTGAAGCTCTGTACCATCTCCAGACTGCTCACACACAATAACTTGAGGAGAAAGCATCAGGATCAGCTAATAGCACTTCATAATGAGGCAAGAAAGACAGATAGAGAGTGTTGTGACATACAGTAGAGGTACAGAGGAGAGGGTGCTATTTAAGCAAGAATGTAACATATATTACAATGACAGTCAGATATGCTGGGATAACATCATTGGGAAATATGTACAAGTCAAAACTGGATTCAAGGATAGCACAGGTTTTTAATTCAAACTAGCAGCAGTGTGAGTAGTATAACTGGAATATGTTATTGTATTGATGGATTAAGTGTTGTGGAAATGTAAGCTGTTATTGGTGTGATTTTTAGCTCTGCCAGTATTCATCATGCTGGTTCAAAGTAATAATCATTGAATGGACCTTAAGGCTGATTTATACTTCTACGTCATCCCTACGCACCAGGGGCTGACGCGGACATGAGCACCACAATATGGGTCGATGTGTCCGTGTCACCCAGCAATTCCCCGCCGAAACGTTTGAGGGCAGTATGGTCTCTCTGATAGTCAGTCACCTCCTTCTATCTATGTTTACTTTTCCACAGAGATTCAGAGCATGTTATGTTAATCTACAGCTGATACATGTTGTTGTTTATCATACAGACATGATTACATGAAGAATAGAGAGGAGAAGACGAAATATGCGGCCGATGTGTGGCCGATGAGCGGGGATCCCGGAAGTGATGTAAATGCAGGAAACACAATGCCGCCGAGCGGACCAAACACAGGGCTTGCGGTCCAGGTCGTTTATAGAGGTAGTTACATTTTGGAGGAGGTGCATGTCAGCTACATGCGTAGGCCTCTGTACGCTATTCCGTTGATTCGACGCACAAGTATAAATCAGGCTTTAGGCCTATTTCCTTAACTTTGGACACAACCAGGCAGCACTATGCCCCTAATGACAATGCTAATATGATAATGTCTAGCAGCTATTATACAACCATGCTTACACTCCTTGTTTACTGTGCTAGCATGCTAACATTTGCAAGCTATCATGAAACACCAAAAAACAAAACTTTGCTCTGATGATTACGTCGCATGGGAAGTGAAGGAATCATAAATGTGAGAAATGTCCATTAAAAAGTTGATATCAAGGGTCTTTTTATGAAATCCAGCCAAGAAGACAAATTATCCAATGATTGGATGTATGTGTGTGATTTATTTTAAAATGGACAATATTTTTGATTGAATTCAAGCAAAAGCTGATACCTATACTGAATGTTGGAACACTGATTAAGACATAAAGTTTTCTAAATATTGAACATTTAACAAAGAGAGATGAGTTCTCCAAGTTCATTTTAAACCTGTTCAGCAGTGAAACTTTTTGCCTGAGAAAGTAGAAATGAATCTGCATGCTACTTTGGCGAATGGTTAGCCGTGATTAAAGCATGATTTGAGGTTAATGGTCTCACACATTAAGAACTGCTGGTTTTTCAAAGGATGAATTTAGAGCTGAATCCACAGAGCCCACTTACCCCAGTGAAACGATCCTCACTGACCTTCTAAAAGGAGCCGCTCTGCCAAAGAAAAGCAAACACCTCATTTATCTGGAAGCCAATGCAAAGAGCAGAAGCTACAGGAGGCCAGAGGAGCTGGCTGTCAGATCTGTGGCTCTGACAAGAGCAGTCTGAGCTCCTGGATTTAGGAAAAAGAAATAGACGCTGGGACATTTCGCTCTCAATGGCACTGTGGGCAGTTTGAAGTCTACATGAAAAGAAAAATGACTTTCTAACCTTTTTGAATCAAATTCTTGGTCAAACTGTGAAGCTTTGTACCAATATATGCCCCCAAAAATCTCTTACAAAAATATCCTTTGATGCTAAAAGCTTTGGCTTGCTCTTCCTGAGGCAGAAAACAATTCTGTACCATTTACAGTCAGGGATTCACCCACTCTGTTTGTTGGGGACAGGGACCTCAGGAGGTTCAAATCAATTTCTCCTATACTTATTCTCTTTTTGAGAACTCATGAATGTTGGGATAGAAACTCTCTCAATGTCTTATTACCTTGATTTAAAAAAAGCATAGCTCAGACATGAAAACATACAACCAGAGATATATCATAGAACCAACAAGAATATCTTCATCCAGAAAAACATAAAATACCACAGATATATACAAATGACACCTACAGTTAAATCTTCATATTAAAATAAATGTAAAGTGCTTTTTCAGTCTGAATTTGAGCAGCTTCTTAAACAGCAAGAGAGAACCTGCAGCTAATTTAGTTCATTTGTAATAATACATCTGAAGTGTGTGGTTGTAGTTACTGAAGATGATGCCTTATCTGTGATCCTGATAAGGATCAATCATAAATCTGGATGCTAGCTAAGTCTCTTAAAATTGCAAAATGTATAATTGTGACCTTAATATGGTGCATTCAGAGAGATGTAAGAGCAGGACATGAAGAGGAGATGAATGCATGGGTGATTTCCTTAACTAGCACTGTGTACACACAAACACACTCCCTTGTTCACATAATGTAATGGAGAGTAATCTGTGTTAATGCATTGTGAATCTCCCCTGGCCACTTTAAATCCACTCCAAATTGCTCCCCTGCCTCCTCAGCACTGAGTGTATGAGTGTGTGCAAACTCTGTGCCTATAAGTTCAGAGGGAACAGAGTGAAGGTGTGTGGTCTAAAGAAATGTTTTCCTAATAAATCACAAAGGAGCTTTTAGAATCTGTGTGCAGTGCAGTGAGGAGTATTTCTTTCTCCACCCCCTGTGAGAGCATCTGAAGTACACACAGCTTGACTCACAGTGAGAGATGTGATGGTAAATCACATCTCCCACTGTGGGGACAACCCTTGACTATCCTGCAATTCTTGGCTGATCCTCTTGTGTTACCAAAGCTAAGATGAAAACAAAATACACATATAGTCGAGTACATACACACACAAGCCCCACAGACTACCAACTGAGGTGAGTGTAAAAACATCCGCTCCTCAGCTTTAAACAGCTTTGACCCTATTGGACAAGCTTGGGAAGACAGCTAATAGCTGCTGGAACATGTCTCCTCCACTGTTCAGCCTGGTGTTTTCACAGAGAGTTAGAGGAAGGAAGATGAGGGGAGAGGAAGGGAGGGGTAGTAACCTCAGTTTTTGAGTTTCTCCCTCCAAACCCTTTTCTGAAAAAACAAAAAAGGTCACACTGAGACCAGGAGCAATCAGGGCTCGGCTTCAGATGTCTGAGGTGCTGCAGCCCTGTAAGCTAGACCATTCTTTGCTTCCCTGTGCGTGAGTGTGGGAGTCTTGTTTGGAGTTTGCATGTGTTAATCAGCAAGTAAGCAGTCAAGCATTATGAGAGCACACATCTCAGGGTACATATCAAAGCAAAGAAAGGACACGCTACAAATATGCCCTCAACACAACGGGCTGCTCTGCACCGAGCTGATGGGACATCTGCACCGTAGCTGGACTGAGCAATTAAACAAAGATAAAAGAGTCTGTCCGAAATAGTTTATCTCAACACACACGCACGCACGCACGCACGCACGCACGCACGCACGCACGCACGCACGCACGCACGCACGCACGCACGCACGCACGCACGCACGCACGCACACACACACACACACACACACACACGCGCATAGACAGTCAGACAAAACACATCCAGATAGACACAAGCAGAGACAGACAGACAGACACACTGACATACATACAGTATGTTAGACAGACACATAGACAGACAGTAAAACACGCATGCACATGGAAGGACAGACAGACAGAGAGTGTTCATCTTATTTGGAGTCCAGGGCAAACAGAGACAGAGCACATGAAGCTTCCTTTAGGATGAAAGCAGGTGTGTTGACTGCAGACTCACTCTCTACAGTCACTCATGTGACAACCCCTCCCACTGCCTTCTTATCATGCTTGTTTCAGTCTCCGTCTCTCTCTGTGTTTTTCTGATGCTTGTAGGTATGTGGGCCGTCTGCCTCTCTGAGCTGTCTCTCTCTGTCTCATCTGGGTTTGTTGCTTCTTCCTCATCCTGTCTTTGTTTGGTTTGGAGCACGCACCACCACCATCAAACAACACATTCACTCATCCACACATTTCAGACATGACTGATTATTCTCATATTGATGAATGTCGTGAGTTATTTGATGAGTCTGATTATTTCAGTTAAATAAGTAATACTATTTACTGCGTTATCTGTGTGTGGTCTCCCTCTTTGTTAGCAGCCCTGAGCCAGGTGGTAACCGTCACCCACACAAACAGCTGATGAATGCATTTCCTGTTTAACGCTTGACCACTGACTGAGCGAATGTGGCAAACTCTCTTCATTCTCTACTTTTTTGACACTTATTGTCCCTCATCATTTTTTAAGTGTGACATTTAATTTAAAAACCCTAACTCAAAACTACCCCTAGAGTTCATTTTGAATTTGTCAGGGCAGAACAGAAAAGCTTCTTTAACCACAAAGGGTATTTTTTAGGAGATTTTGCACATAGTCATCAAGTGGTAATTGTTGAACTTTATTTTGCATTCATATCTGTGACCACAAAACGCCACTGGCTGACAGGGCGACTGACATGATTTATTCTGTTTGTAAAGCAAACAGTTCATTACACTTCTTTGCTTTCTCGGTGTTGTCAAAACTCAGTAATAAGTAAAAGTAATTTAAATGGAAATTACACTTCAAAGATTCTATTTTCTTGTCAACAATGAGAGAAAGTCTAACTGAATAGAAATCCTTTCTTCTCAAAAAAATGTTCCTTTTGCAGACTCAGTCCAGCATTAGACACGGTCATTGAGCAAGAGTTCCAATCCCTCTCTAACACGCACAAACCCAGACACACAAATACACACCTCCTGTGCAGCTCAAAAGCCTCTGGGCTTTGAAGGCAGCACGCTCCATAACTCCATATAAAAAACACTTTGGTGGAGCATTTACAATCTCATAACTGACTGCAAAGACTGTACCTTCAGGACATCTTACCTGAAATGAGCTGGAAAAATTCCACATTTGAATACATTTGGTTAAATGTCTGAAGTTTTTCATTAGGCACCAGAAGGTGACACAGTGGAGATTAGACAAAATAGCTGAGAGGATCTATAACATTTAAAGACGTTATAGTTACACTTTCAATTTTATAAAGAGACCGAGACTAGACAGAAGTTAAACTGAAAATGTTTAAGATGACAGGTAGGTAGTCAGATGAATGTCTTTCATTCTACTCAGCTCAGCACATCTCTGTTCTGTCCACACAAACACACACTGGGGCGTCAAAGACTTGGTGGTATTGGGCATCTCTAAATCAGAAGGTTGGAGTTTGATCCCAGTACCACTGTCCACATGCCGATGTGGCCCTGGGTGAGACACTTAACCCCAAACTGCCCTTGGTGGCTGTGCTATTGATGTGAGAATGGGATTAGTTAATACTGTGATGTAATGTGAATGAGTGAATATGTCACTTTGGGAAATACAGAGGAAGGAGGCGGACCCAACCAAAGATCAAAGAATAAAAGGTTTTAATAAACAAAAGAGGTACAAACAAAACTAAAATATCTAAGGAACTAAATTCAAAAGGAAATACTAGGAGAAAATAAACACACTGAGAACACAAGGAAGACTGGCAATGATCCAACCCAGGACAGGGACAACAGAGAAACTAAATACACAGAGTAATCAACACTGGTGAAACTAATGTGGTTAATTAAAAAGGAGGTAAACACACAAGGGCAGGAAGTAAAACCAAACTGGACTCACAGGGAGGAAGAACTACAAAATAAAACAGGAAACACTACACTAGACTGACAAACCCAAGAAAATACAAAAAAGGCATGGGAGACATAGGATAATTAATACAGAATAAACACAGGGAAGAGCCAAGGCATAAAACACACAGACAAAACTAAACTAAACATCCACTCATGACAGAATGTCACAGGTAATATAAAAGTGCTTTGAGTGGTCAGAAGACTAAAGAAAGCACTATATAAACATGATCCATTTTTTACAGACACACACACAAACACACACACACACACACACACACACACACACACACACACACACACACACATACACAAAGCAAAATTCCAGAGCAAGAAAACTTGCTGATGTCTGTCAAATGGCTGAGGCAAAAATGAACTACAAATCTGAGAGTTTGAACACCATAAGTGATGGGGATACAAGTCTGCTCATGTCTGTCTCACATCTGTCTGAATCTCCATCACCGTTTTGACTAAAACATGCTTCTCTCTTTGTTTGTTTTTTACTCCATCTTAGTCACAATGATATAGGGATCGATAGCTGGTTCACCACTTTGTAATTTATCTTTAGTTCTGGTTGCAGCACCCAGTGCATCAAAGTGCATTATTAACAACATGCTGTGCCTCTGGTGATACACAAAATGTTTCTCTTTCAACGTGCACTCATTCATTTTCCAGATTCAAAGAGTTATTCTTCTTCAAATGTAAAATGCTGTCAAATGAAACAGAATTTTGTTTGATTTAAGAGGCAAATTACATATGTTACTGTCAGCTAATTTATCTCAGTAAATAAGTCCAACTAACTAACCATTTGAAGCAACAACACTCTGCAGTTATTATTATGCACTCCGATATGTCATGCTTGATGCTCTCTCTGCAGTTAACAGTGTTTGTCTGAAAAGCATGCAAAAGAAAAAGTAATTTTGCGTGACAAAAAATGTATTTTCCAATCTTAACAGCTGCACATATGAACATGCAAACCACACAGACACAAACACACATATGAACACCTTCAATTAGGAAGTCAGCATTTATGTGCAATCCCAATTTGGGTGCATTTTATCTCTATCTCTTTGGAATTAATGACACTGCCTTACCCTATCATAAATCACTGTAAAGCTCATTTAGTGTCACTCTAGGGCTATAGCTTCATAAAAAGCCCTGTAGTGTTGAATTCTGGCAGGCAGGGTGGAGTACCTGGCATCAGACAGAAATCACTCTCACTTAAAGTAGTTTAAACCATTTTTCCTCTTTTCTCACCATGTTTTATTCATTTTTTGTTGAAATTCTATTGATATTAGATACTGGAGATTCCTTTGAACCTCCACCCATTAAGAGTGAACACTTCCACCAAAACTAAATGAGCTTGTCCTTTGGGAGTAGTGGCAAGAGTGGAAAACATTAGCCATCTGTATTTCTAAGCACTGCCTGTTAGCAGCTCATCAGAGTCTGACAGATCTCATCCACTGTGTGAACATGTGTCATTTAGTTTTTGTTCACCAGGACTGACAAACTATGAGGCACAGACAACAGGGAATGTTTCAGGAGCTGTCCAGTGCTGAAACCACATAAAGAGCCCACAGAGAGCTTCTCTTTTCTGAGCATTAACTCAGATGAGAAAACACCGGCATAATGGCAGAACAAACAGCTGTGAAGTGTTTGCATCTCCTCCAGGGTGTTTTAGGAAGTGACAGATAGAGACACATCCAATTCAGATCCACTGACAGACTACCTGCCTTTGACAAAGGAAGCATCACAACCAACTGGTGAAACAAAGAGGCCAGAAGAGGAAAGGTTGCTTCAAGGAAGCCCACCAGGCTCACAGCCCCTCCTTCAATCACTGAAGATACTCTAAGGTGGCCCCGTCATTAATTCAGCAGACAAATACAGCTACCAGATGTCATTATTTGCATATATTTTATGGGGAAGTGCTTGTTTTGAATAATACATTTGGTGGGAAAGGGGTGCAGAGCTGTGTTTGGGGCCAGGGGTGGGATGAATATTCAAGAGCTGTTTCCAGAAGGATTGTGGCATACTTCCTTTTTTTACTCTGCCTCTGTGCCTCTTGGGCTTTGTCTGCTCTGACTCTGGCCATGATGGCTCAGCTGCGATGCTCATTTGCTTGGTGCTATAAATATGTCTGATGCCAGACTATTATGTTATTAGCCAAGGCAAAGCTAGCAGCAGCACACGTAGGCTCTGCTCATTCTGGTTGGTATTGTCACAGTGGAGGAGTGGATGGACACTGAGGTGCCAGTCAAGCAGATTGATGTTCTCTGTTGGACAAAGGTATGCTTCCATTTAGACCCTGGTAGGATCGATTTACAGGGGGTACCAGAACTAAAACATGACCTCGTGCTATCGCATTATTCAAACAAACATAATTGAAAATGTGCATATGCTTCTCTCACTGCAGGAATCTCCCAGAATTCCTCTAAAAAATAAAACAAGTTACATTAATTTGTAACATACACAGTGAGCGTAACTGTTGCCAGATCATCTGCACTGATACTGTGCAGTCACTGAGCAGTCACTGAGCATCTTTGTGGCTTAATTTATTCTAAACATGGCAAAGACATCCCTTGTAGGAAAATAAGTGACTTATGTTTGCTTAATCGCTGAATAAATTCACACTTTTTTCATTCACTTGCTTGGGCACTACTCAAATGCTAAATTGAATTCCTGCCCATTCAAGACTTCTGTTACAAGTGTCTGCACTAAGCTGAGTGCAGCCAGGCAGAGAAGACCCACTGAAATATGTGATGACACAACCTCATGCACACACAACAGATAATTCTGTAAAGTTCCCCAGTCAGTGCCAGTCTGTCACATCCATTCTCTCTCTCTCTCTCTCTCTCTCTCTCTCTCTCTCTCTCTCTCTCTCTCTCTCTCTCTCTCTCTCTCTCTCTCTCTCTGTTATTTTTTTCTTTGGGCTTGCGTACTGTTAGAACCACTAAGAGGCAGAAAGACTCCTCTCTATAGAAATATTGTTCTTCTGTTGTCATCACACAGAAAATGTGGAAAAAGAGGCAGTGAACTGGCAGCAACGTAGAAAGGAATACTTCCCCTGAGGGCAATGGCATTAAACAGCAGAGCATGTGATTCAGTGAAAGAGTGCAAGGGAAGGAGTGATGTGAGGGGAGAAAGACAGAGACCTTCTTTAATATGCATGAGTGGGCAAGAGGCAGAAAGAGGTCTGTAGAATGACTTTGAGGGCAGTTTAATGTTGAGCCAGATCCTGTTAGTCCTGAAGATACACATAGCACTATTTCGCAACTGTATCCAGAGGTGACCAGCTGCTCACACACTAACAAACACATATATCAGCAATGCCAGTGAGAAGGGAACAGGTTATCTACAGTGAGTCACAGTATGAGAATGAGGTGCTGCTCTGCATCAGCTGGAACTAGAAGCTCCTGATCCATCAGCTAGCCTCTCTGCAGGTACAAGCCTAACCTCAGACATTAAAGATCACTGCGCCAAAGCTAGGATCAAATGCATGTTCACCTGTGTGAATTGTAAAAGTTTGGGAGTGATAAAATATCAGAGAAGAAGACTGTGGGATCTGTGGGCGGCTTAAAGATAATGCAGTCTCTGAATGCATGTCACCACATGCTTCTGCAAAGCCAAATCGAGCAAAAGAGGGATGGAGACGAGTAAGTGTGTTACAAACTGCATGGTTAAATTTCCCAGGGGGGGATTAGCAACTCTGCTCGTACCCTCACTGCCATATATCTGACACACTGACACTCACACCAGTGATGAAAAGCAAAGTACAATATTATTTTTTACTTCAAAGAACCTTTCTCATCGTGAGATGGTTCATGAGAGGAATATTGTGGTAAAAGGCTTTGTAGCCATGCTTTGACCTCCTTTGATCCACTCCGATCAATGTATAGCTCACAGACTAGAGAGAGTTGTGTAGGAGGCCAACTCTCCACAAACAGAGAGAACTACGAGACCCATTTGGTTGAGTCTGAGTGCCATCCAAGATAATGTCTCTGCTTTCTCTCCTCAGTTCAATGAAAGCGTAGACAACCAGGCCTTACTGCCTATCGACTTCCTTTCATCCAGCAGCTCCCTCTGTCTCTATTTGCCTCGCCTGGAGGCTTTCAGAGGGGAGGAAAAGGGCTGTTAATTCTTGCAAGAGGTTGAATGATGGTCATAAAGATCCAGATGCTAAAGTGACTTTGATGGTTGATCATCTTTTTAAAACTATAACTCCACTCCCAGGTCTGAGCATAACTCTGCAGCAGAGGCTCATCAACTTTATCATTTTGAGAAAGCCTTGAAAATGGATGAGGGCCCTTGGTGGAGAATAAACCAACCTTCTGTAATGATTTAAAATAGTAGACAGCATGTTTTTTTGCAGCTCAAAAAGGATTCAGGGTTGCAAATCCTCTGTAAGTTGCTAAACATAAACAGCTTTAAGTTAAAAAACAAAACAAAAACAGGAGCAGTCGCATCCAGCAACACTTATCGATCCCTCTAAATGATACCAATAACGCAGCAAACAGAGGCAGACACCAAAGCTAGGAAGTTGTTTTGGCATGCAATGGATGAAGGAATGTCTCAAGCATGTCCACACTTAAGTCGGAAAAGAGCCAAGGCTGGAGCTGCAATGAGTGGATGAGCACCAGACTGATGCTCACCTCTCCAGCAGCTAAGAACTGCTGACCAAAACAGCACTCTGCCAGTTCTCTATTCAAATAGCAGGGGAGAGGAAGGGGGGACAGTGGGGGCTGCCTTTGGGCCCTGAGGTTGTCATACAGACCACACGTTGAAGTGTCTTCAACACCACACATTTACACAAAGCTCTATATTTTCCTACCTTGGTAGGGATAAAATGATTTAATTTCTCTTTGGTGTCTTTTTGGTGTGAGAAATTAAAGTTCTAAATTGTCTAATACCAGTTCAAACAACCAAACAGCAGCAGTCCTGATCCCTTGATGAGACAAGAAGGAGGGAAAGGGTGATTTGGTATCTCATCTTCACTGTAGATCCAAAATCTTGGTTTGTCTTTTGTCTGAGCGATGTAATCAGTAACATGAGGGAGAGAGTGGCATTTTTCCAATGGCATGCAAGATGCTTCTGTGCTAAATCTAACTGCCTAAAGTTAAAATGTGGACTTTAATTGGCCACAAACATTAATTCAGCTTTTTTTCTCACCCGATTGACCTACACAAGATCCTCAAACCTTGCAGTTCATGCATTCTTAGCGTGGCAGTTTACAGACAAGCCCCTACTATACAGTAGCTGTAAGAAATCACATTTTGATGATGGTTCCTGCAGTCATGTAAAGGTTTTCAAAGCAGTGCTGTTATACATTATTTAAGCAACCCACCGCTTTGTTGAATAAGAATAATGATCCAGCATGAGATGCTCTGCTGCGTGCAGGGAGATGTACTTTTGTTCAACAGAGTTGTATCATTTGGGCTTTGCCTGGGCGTCTAGCAATTTTGTTGTAATAAGGGTATAAAATATACTGACACCGCATTGCTGCCTCTGAACACTCAAGGAACTGTCCATGGTGCTGAACTGGTTTAGTTCATATGCAAGCTAAATTTGCCTACAATACATTTTGATGCAGTAAAAAAAGATGAAGGTGGCACGGTGAAAAGTCATACATCATGTTGGTTTCAAAATGTTCTTAATGTTAGAATCTGTCACCCGACTCAACAGAAAATAAAAAACGACAGATTTGATCAAGGCACCAATGTTATAATGTCATATAAAAGAATGGTCTTTTTACATCTACCTTCCAGTATTTTAAATTACCCAACTAACACACACATATTCTGAGAACGTTATCAACAATCAAAACTTCAAAAATTTACATAACAGTTTTACTGTACAGACAAATATAGTAGTGTGGTGTTGGAGTTATTATTTAATTCAAGTTCTGCTAGGGCTAAAAAAAATTCAATTTTACTGATCATTGCGGGAAAAAGCTTTCAAAGAGACAACCCACCACTCACTTCTAATCACGTGATGTTTTCAGGCACTTTGTTGGTGTTCTAATTGCTGCTCTGTGGGGACCCTTGAAGTCCTGCGTCCTGTTCAAAGCAGCCAATCAGAACTAGTCTTGTTTGTGTGCTTCAGACCATCTTCAGCATTAAAGAGTTGTTGAAGCTTCACAGGCTCTCCAGTGGCTTTGACACCAAAATGGACTCCAGCACCACAAGCCTTCAGCTCATGCTGTGGGCTCATCACATCTCTTCACACACAAACTCTTCAAAGATGAGACCTTTTGATGATGATGATGACTGAGATGATGTTAAAGACTTCAGAGACTGTGCTTCCTTCTCTCTGATTCTCTTTCTAACTCCTTACCTCACCACTCTTTCTGCCTCTCTGTTTTCCAGAATAACTAGAAGGCAATGGAATTACAAACAAGAGAGTAAACAAAAAGAAGAGCTTATATCGATCCCTTATAGCACTGGGTAAATGTGTTTATCCCGTGAAGCCACTATATCATCCTTAGATTAAATACATATTTAATGTGCTGCTGGAGCTGCTTAGAAGCATCCTCTGGCGAGAGTTTATTACATTTTGTTAATACCTCAATGAGGCAAAGTATGAGAGAGATTAATCCCTAGAGATTTAGTTTCTTCAAACACTGTCCAGCCACCCCTGAAACCCATGGGAATGATTAGACACAGCACAGAAATGTGTTTGTACCCAAGAGTGTTAACAAATTAAATTTACTTCTACCTCCTTCTCTAAGAAAGGGGCTGTGCAGCTGTTTGCACAAGGATTTATTTCTGAAGGCCAAATAATTGTATTGAATCGCAGCTTCAACAAGCATGAGTCATTTCAATTCTGCAAGTTTCTGTACAGATTTATTAATATATTATGTGAGCAAGCACGCAATCAAGGTCAGTAAGATATGCCATAACATACATTCTGTGTTAATACATTTCTACTTTTTATGTCTTTAAGTTAGAGAAATAAATGAAAAGGTCATCAGGCATCCAGGCCACTGACCTCTACTGCTCAAGCTTTATTTTCTCTTTTGTTGTTTATCTTTTTACCATCTTCTTGGTACTCAACTAAAACAACAATTTATTGTTTAACAACCAGAGCGCCGTTCAGTATTCATGCTTTATCTTTGAACAATTACTTTAAAGCAGTCATGGTAATTATTATTGTGTTGTATATCTCTTTGTGTTAAATGAAACTCATGCAAACAATGTCAGACAGTCCTCAGCCAAGCTAGCAGCTCTGTTTTTTGTCAAATGGCAGTGCTTTGAGCTTTGATGACATCATTATGCTACCATGCTTACAATAACAATGTTGACATAATGTTTTTTAGCTGGTATATGAAAAAAGAGCATGTGAGATTACCTTCTTAAATACATTTTAAATTAAACATATGTCCACCATCTTTAAATCAAAACAACATTAATAGATGCAGCAAATTACATCATGGATTTTATAGCTATTCTGCCATAAATTTCACTGATGAAGAGTGTACAGAGAAACAGGCTGATTTTACCTTCAACCCTTGTTAAAGCACTACCTTTTAATATTACAATTCCACATTCTTAGACCCTTTAAGGCAGGGTTGTCAAACATACAGCCCGTGGGCCAAAACCGTCCCGCCAGAGTCTCCAGTCGGGCACACAGGATGACTCTTAGAGTGAAAAAATTACAGAGAAGACCTTAAATGCAATTTTCACTTCATGATCCAATTAGCACTAAATTTTACAGTAACTACTTCTGGTTTGGCCAAGGAGGGTGGAGTGAGGAGACTGCAGTTTAGAGCTTTGAGATGCACCCATACACACATCAGTGCGCACACGCACCAAAACTTTCCCTCTCCGTCAGTTTCTCCTTCCACCCGGTAAACACTGCCAGTGTAAAATAAACAGGGGTGCACACCTAGGAGATCTACTGTAATCCTACGCATACATTTCCACTATAGGGTCCACTTACCTGCTAGAGTGCGTTGAATGCGCGCTCCGCCATAGTCCGCTCGTGTTTGAAATGAGGAAACAGAGCGTACCATTTCCGCATAGTAAATAGGCAGCTACAGAGGCAAAAGGTGTCACATGGTTTCTAAAATTGTGTCTTTTTCTGTGGTAATTTATTGCCAAAAGTGGTTTAAGTCGAATTGAAATGACAGTAATATCATTCTTAAAGGTGCTATGGTTTAAAAATGTTGATATGCCTTTAAAGCTGGGGTTTGATTGTCAGATTTAGATACATTTTTCTTTATACTGGTTAAAATGATCTTTATGTCCCGATGGCAATCAATACATAATGTGTTCTCAAAAAAGAGAGAAAAAAGCCGCTATCTACAGCTGGAGTAAACCTGGGAAAACACCATAGACTGTATAAAATATGGACGTAGTATCCCTGACGTCACCCATCTGTTTCTGAAGAGCTGTTTCGAGGCCAATCGGCGGCGGCAGCCATATTGCTGCTGTGGAGCCAGAGCCAAAAAAATTAATCCCCCTCACAGTGTGTGCTGATCAAGAAATGAGCTATCCAGACTACACTCATCTTTGGTACCAGGCTGTAAACATGTGAATTTCTGCTGTAAAGATCGTCTTTTTCCCATTCATGTGTATGTGACTTCCGGTACTTCCGGAGCCAGCCTCAAGCGGATTCATGATGAACTGCAGCTTTTTGCACTTCCGCATTGGACTCATATTTTTAGACCAGAGGTTGCCGCTTGGAAAACACCAACCAATCCCTGCCTTCAGTGTCCTATTTATGTAACCAATCAAACCCCGTCCTGCCGATCTGCCCGCCTCCTGCACGTTTATTTCATGTTTGTTTGTGTTTTTAACTTTCAATATGATAATGTTTTGGTGTTTTCTTACCACTGAGTGATTTGACGTAGTGCAAAACAGAAACGATGTGCTGAGGACCAGTTTTGAATCAGTCACGATCATATGGCCGTGAATCGGGGGGGGGGGGGTTAGACGGAGTCATGAGGAAATGCTACATTCAAATTCATGCTAGTTTTACGTGGCTATCAACCCTAGCTTTAAATGTTTAAACAGAATACTTTAGGCTCAACTTATGTAATTATCGACGCCCAGTAGTGGGACGGGCCACTGGGTTTATAGAGGGCTGCTTTGGGCTCTCTCCTAGTCTTGTCTGTAAATAGTTGCCCTGCACCTTGGGAGGCCAGCAACAAATACATTCTACCTTTATCCAATTTTTACGATTCTACACAAAGCACAAACGTGAGTGTGGAGAAAAGAACCTTAAGACACTCAGGCTATTTAGCATTATTGTTGTGAATAGAAAGATCATGTATAGAACTATTTATATTTCAGTAAAATAAATGGTTAAGAAGTAGCACTGAACACCTGTAAGGAATTATTTGAATCACAATCTCTTTAGGAGCTGGGACACCCTTAGAGGTCTGATCCTAAAAATAGACCCAGGTTCTTCACAAGTGTTCAGTCCTACCACAGTCTAAAATTGCCTCTGGTTTTAATTAGCTATTTGATGCTATAAAGTGGGGTACAACAACATCTCTATTGGCGTCTTGTGCAGCTCTGTGCTTGGATTAGCAGTATAGAGGTGTCACACAGTATATCTTTAGATACAGAAACAGGCTTTTGAAGGGTTCAAATAGATTTTGTAACATTGGTTCACTGAAAGTCAGGGCCTCCAGGTCAGCGAGTAAATCTGCTATGTTCATGTAGCTAGTTTTACACAAGACAGCACTTCAGCGTTGTGTGGCTATATCATTTCCAAATTTTAAGTTTTTTAACACATTATTAAAGAAAACACAAAATGTATCCTGTAAAGTCAAATTTTTTTCAGTATGCATGAGAGTAAACACCAGAGATTGTTAAAGTTCAAATCTTACATTTTCCTTGACACTCCGGCCAGTTCCATCACTGATGCATATCTGTTCATTTCAACAGAGAAAGTTTCATTTCTAAACTCCCTATGTGAGTGGAGAGACAATGCCAAAAATCAAAGACTGTCAAAAGGTGTGCTGTATCACATTTTAAAGTAGGCAGTGTTTACACTCTACAGCTCTGTCAGCACTGACACCAGAGACCTCTTCCTCTCAGAGAACAGGTTATCCTCGCTCTGTTTCATTTCTCCATTCTCTGTGCTATCATCTCATTGTTTAAAAGCAGCCTTGTCCTCCAAACAACCACCTCAGTAAAAAGAGCGGGACCTCCTCCTTCCCGAGCAGCGACACAACCTTCAATGCTAAGGTATACTGACAGTAACAATAAAGAGTAAAGAGAACGGTTTAGTGTAACAGCAGCTGTAAATGTGTTTTTCACAGTCCAGAGGGCTGTGAGCTGGATGATACATATCCTCTTGAGCTTTAATTCCTGGAAAAAGAGTGGAATGACCAGACTAAATTTCAATTTGTATTTTAACCTCACAGAATATTAGCACATCCTTCAACTCTTACAAGTCTTACCCATTTCAAATTAACATATTTTGAACAGGAGGAATTCGCTGGCATTTTATCTAACTGTTTCTGGATAGAAGAAAAAAAAGAAGTCATCTCAGTTTGCATGTTTTGCATGTTTCAGCTCAGTAATCAGAAACTGCTCATTGCTTTCCTGAAAATCATTAGACCTCAAAAATGTAAGAAATGAAGATACATGATACATGCTTTCACTCATTCCATAAAACTACACAACACTCAATTGATGTTGATAAATGCCTATAAAACCATTTAACATTAATGCCGGATCATCTTACTATTTGTAATGTAATGTAATGTAATGTAATGTGTAAAGGCAGCTGCAATGGTGACAAACAATAACTATTTCCATGAGGATGTGCATACATCTTTCTGCTGTCATGACAGCCATATTAACTTATTATGGTCACATGTCAGTGATTTCAATTTAAGATTAAAACCAAAATAAAAGGAATTTGAATAAATCCACAACCAAGAAAATCTACTCAATTATCATTCAGAAAAACGTAAAGTTGCAGCTTGTTGTCAAAAACATTTGAAATGAATTACTGTGATAAACCAAACATTTCAAGAGGCAGAGTTCTGTACATGTTTGTGAGGTGGATATTGTCCATTTAGATTAGCTATCACTGGGTTCTTTCTTGGCCCCTGCTACAACTTATGTCATTGAAATCAGCTCAGTAGTTTTAATTAGTTCTGCAGGAACTGTTTAAAAAAAATCCATTGTTCCCAAATAAACTTTAATACCAAACTAAAGAGAGTGTGAAAAAGAAAAAAAGTAGGCTGACAGCATGTTCACTGTGATGGATTACCTCAGTCTCTCTTACATTGCACACTGGAATGAAAGAAGACCACCGGCTGGAAAGAAGGAAATCAAAGTTTTGGATTGGAAAATGCCCTGAAGTAGTGTTTGGAGTACATGATCTGCAGTTTATGGGCTGCAATTTTCAAGACTAGTGGTTTTATACTTAAGATGTTCAGTTTAAAGCTTGTGGGATATAAATTGACCTTCATAACTGCCTAAAATGTAGCAGTAAACTTCTTAAAATGAAACAAATCTCCAGTAAGGGGGGGAACTCCAATGTCGTGTTGCTCATTGGAGCCAACTTTTAGCAGCCCTCCTATAGCTCTGTCATAAATCAACATAATGAGGCATAAATCAGCATTGAGAGGAGTTGGTGATTGCTGGCACTCTATATGAGGGGATAATTAGGAAAATGTCATGTGTCATTAAACTGTAACCCATACGCTGATTAATGCTGATTTATGCCTTGTCCACAAACAAACCAACCTCTGCGATGAGGCCACCAGCCTTGACTTGGGTCAGGCTAACTGGCGTAGGCCCGTGAGGATGACATTTGGACTTCGGCAGGCTGAGGGGCTGCCCATAATCTGCTTAGCATCGGCAATAGATGTGACATGAAAATGGGTCCTATTTATAGACTTTTACTCAACCAACTATGATGTCAACGATGATGTCATAGTTCAATCAATGATATCACTAGACAAATAACATTATGACAGCACTCTGGAGGTTTCTGCCTTTTAAAGGGAAGTTTGCCATTGCTGCTGTAACTTAGCTGCAAAGTGCCCTGCCTTCATGGGATAACATGAGGAAGTGTGACCTCACTGGTGATGTCAGATCTCCTAGGCAATGAATGCTAGCTTTGCTACAGGTAAATTAGTTTGTTGTTGTGACATCATACAATCCCTCTTTTTCACATATTAAAAACAAGTGGCAACCTCCAGTCTCAAACGATGAAGCCCATGCGGAAGTGTTATAAACTGCAATACATCGAGAATCTGCTTGAAGTAGGCCGCAGAAACACCGGAAACCACACAGACATGAACGGGAAAAAGACAATCTTTGCAGCATTAATAAACATGTTTACAGCCTGGATCAAAAAACGGCTTGGCTCTACGAAGCTAATTTCTCTATCGGCACACACTGTACGGGGGTTGAATTTTTCTCTAACGCAACGGTTCAGAAGATATTAAGATTACGGGTTTTGCCCAAATAAGGACATGACTGACTGGACTCCCAGACGGGAGCACATAGCTGTTGGCTAGGAGGCTCAAACTCCGCCCCTTTACGTCACACTCTGCCTGGTTGAGTTCCACATTTCCAATATGGCTGCCGCCGCCGATTGGCTTCCAAGCTGTTCTCAGGAACAGATGGATGGATAAATGTAACATCCTCGCCACGTGTCAGACAAAATATGATATCAATCAAGCTCCAGAGGAGGTTTTAGACCAGCTCTAAACACCCTTTCTAGAAATGCTCAGTTTTTGATGTGTGTCTTTTTAAATCCACATGAGCTCCTTTTCTCTTCCACGAGGCGTCTCAACATGAAAGAGCATCGTGTTAGCATAACAACTTGTGAGCGTGCGTCAAAACATGGCTGCAGGAGACAACCCAGTAACCTCTGCAATAAGGCCACCAGCCTTGACTGGGGTCACGGGCTAACTGGCGTAGGCACAAAAAATCACAAAAGCTAGCTCTAGAAAGAGTCTCCTTCAATCGCTAGCTGCAGCGGCCTTGGGGGACCTCCTCTACCTGTGTCTGCGAGAGCTCTCTTTAGGTCTGCTTGCCATTGTTAAAAGATGACATTGTAGGTCAAAATGGGTCCTATATACTTTTACTCAACCAACTATGATGTCACTGATGTCATAGTTTTCCTTTCAAGTGACAAAGTGGGGTTGACGGTCCCCATGGCGATAATGCATCATAGCAGCAAGTCCAGTTAGCCCGTAGCAAAGCCAGCATTCGTTGCCTTTGAACTATGACATCATCAGTGGAATCATAGTTGGTAGCATAAAAGTTTATAAATAGGACCCATTTTGACCTATGATGTAATTTATTGCGGATACGGGCGGCCCTCTGCCCAAGTCCATTGACATGGGCATATTTTTGCACTGGAGGAGAGACGCCGGAGTTTCAACCAGAAACGCAGCGTGGTCCCTCCACCTTGTTCCACGCTGCGTTTCTGATCTTCTCTTTATCTGCATGCCTCAAAAAGCACACAATGAAATGGCGTGGGGGCTTCCCGTCGGGTTGAGGCTGTGCAGCAGATCTGTCCGCCTGTTCTATCTCCAAGACTCTGTCAAATTCCATTTCCAGAATTTCAGGAAGCTCAGCAGCCAAAAACTCCACTGCATCACGTCCCTCACATGCCTCGGGGCAGCCTGCAATACGGGGGTTGTTTCTCCGACTGCGGTTCTCTAAATCATCGAGTTTCTGCCGGAGAACTTAAACTTTGCTCCGAGTCGCAGGTGGGTTGGTTTTTCACGCTTTATCTGTGTCCTCCAGAAAGTCCTGACGACTCTCCACATTAGTCGGACGTCCTGCTAACTCACAGATTTTCCCCTCGGTAGAAGTCGTTGCTTGTATCTTGTCTAGTTTCTTATTGTGCTCGTTCGACATTTTCTGGAGTAAATTGTAGATCTTTGCTATATCTGCTGCCATGCTATAAGAGCTGCTACTTTTAGGACAGTCCTGATCAATGGGTAGCTAAGCCTCGGAGTTAGCTTTACTCGGTGTGGGTGTTTTAGCGGATGCAATACCCATTTTATCACTCCTAAACCCTGTCAGAGCCATAGGGTGAACAATACAACGATTTTGCTTATAGTAAGATCTCTGTAAAGTGATCTAAATTGCTAAGCTTAGTGCTAGTTGAGCAGCCAAAACTTCAGGCACTTGTTGGGTTAAGATTAGGGTTAGAGTTATCTGACTTAGACAACTCTAACCCTAACTGGACTTGCTGCTATGATGCATCATCAGTGACATCATAGTTGGTTGAGTAAAAGTTTAAAAATAGGACACATCAGGAGAGGTATCAGACGTAGAGGCTGGGCTGGCGACCCCCGCCTGTCTCTGTGTTGGATGGCTGAACTGTGTCTGAGGGTTGCAGTGGAAGCACTGCTCCTGAAAATGGGCAAGATGTTCTTAGATGCTTGGATGTAGTATCAAATAACATTGAATTCGAAAGTGTTTCCACTTTTATTTTAGTTAGGTTTGAGTTTAGTTACGTTAGGTTAAAAAAAACACACAAGCTAGCTCTCTCTCTCGGGGGGGAAGGGGGGGGGGGGGGGTTATTATCCATGTACTAACATAAACAAAATAGACTAAAATATGGCAACTATAACTGATGTATACACACTATGTACATGTATACACACTGTGTACACTGCATAATGTACACTTCTAGCAACACCTGGCCCAAGTTCAGGAGCAGTGCTTCAACTGCGACCCTCAAACACAGTTGAGCCATCCAACGCAGAGACAGGCGGGGATCGCCAGCCCAGCCTCTACATCTGATAACCTATTTATAAACTTTTACTCAACCAACTATGATGTCACCTATGATGCATCATAGCAGCATAGAGGGTATAGGGTTAGGTTAGGTAAGGTTAGGTTGGGTTGGGTTGGGTTAGGTTAGGTTAGGTTAGGTTAGGTTAGGTAGGGTTGGGTTGGGTTAGGTTAGGTTAGGTTAGGGTTAGAGTTGTCTGCGTCGTACAACTATTTATTCATCTAAGGTAAAGGTAAAAGAGGAGTGTAATTGCCAATGAGACTAAAACCACAAAAGCTACCTCTAGAAAGAGTCTCCTTCGATCGGTAGCTGCAGCAGTCTTGCGGGACCTCCAGTTCCTGCGTCTGCGAGAGCTCTCTTTAGGTCTGCTTGCCATTGTTAAAAGATCTCATCATAAGTCAAATGGGTCCTATTTATCAACTTTTACCCAATCAACTATGATGGGACTGATGATATCATAGTTTTCCTTTCAAGTGACAAAGTGGGGTTGACGGTCACCATGGCGATAATGCATCACAGCAGCAAGTCCAGTTAGCCTGTAGCAAAGCAGCATTTGTTGCCTTTGAACTATGACATCAGCAGTGGCATCAAAGTTGGTAGCGTAAAAGTTCATAAATAGGACCCATTTTGACCTATGATGTCATCTATTACGGATACGGGCGGCCTTCTGCCCAAGTCCACTGACATGAGCTCTGCGGATACGGGCGGCACTCTGCCCAAGTCTAAATTGCCGGTCAGGGGTTGGGTTTAGTTCGTTTAGGTTAAAAAAAACACACAAGCTAGCTCTAGTGGGGGGGAGAGGATTATTTTGTTACAGCAGCTTACAACACGGGACAGGGGAATACAACATTGTACTAACATAGTTAAAAATATGATAACAATAATGATAGTAATGATAAAATAATGTAAAATAGAATAAAATGTGACAACTCTAACAGATGTATACTAACTATGTACACTTCTAATGTACACTTCTAACAACACCTTGCCCAAGTTCAGGAGCAGTGCTTCAACTGCGACCCTCAAACACAGTTGAGCCATCCAACGCAGAGACAGGCGGGGATCGCCAGCCCAGCCTCTACGTCTGATAACCTATTTCTAAACTTTTACTCAACCAACTATGATGTCACCTATGATGTATCATAGCAGCATAGAGGGTATAGGGTTAGGTTAGGTTAGGTTAGGTTAGGTTGGGTTGGGTTGGGTTAGGTTAGGTTAGGTTAGGTTAGGTTGGGTTGGGTTAGGTTAGGTTAGGGTTAGAGTTGTCTGCGTCGTACAACTATTTATTCATCTAAGGTAAAGGTAAAAGAGGAGTGTAATTGCCAATGAGACTAAAACCACAAAAGCTACCTCTAGAAAGAGTCTCCTTCGATCGGTAGCTGCAGCAGTCTTGCGGGACCTCCAGTTCCTGCGTCTGCGAGAGCTCTCTTTAGGTCTGCTTGCCATTGTTAAAAGATCTCATCATAAGTCAAATGGGTCCTATTTATCAACTTTTACCCAATCAACTATGATGGGACTGATGATATCATAGTTTTCCTTTCAAGTGACAAAGTGGGGTTGACGGTCACCATGGCGATAATGCATCACAGCAGCAAGTCCAGTTAGCCTGTAGCAAAGCAGCATTTGCTGCCTTTGAACTATGACATCAGCAGTGGCATCAAAGTTGGTAGCGTAAAAGTTCATAAATAGGACCCATTTTGACCTATGATGTCATCTATTACGGATACGGGCGGCCTTCTGCCCAAGTCCACTGACATGAGCTCTGCGGATACGGGCGGCACTCTGCCCAAGTCTAAATTGCCGGTCAGGGGTTGGGTTTAGTTCATTTAGGTTAAAAAAAACACACAAGCTAGCTCTAGTGGGGGGGGGAGAGGATTATTTTGTTACAGTAGCTTACAACACGGGACAGGGGAATACAACATTGTACTAACATAGTTAAAAATATGATAACAATAATGATAGTAATGAAAAAATAAAATAAAGTAAAATAGAATAAAATAAAATATGACAACTATAACAGATGTATACTAACTATGTACACTTCTAATGTACACTTCTAACAACACCTTGCCCAAGTTCAGGAGCAGTGCTTCAACTGCGACCCTCAAACACAGTTGAGCCATCCAACGCAGAGACAGGCGGGGATCGCCAGCCCAGCCTCTACATCTGATAACCTATTTCTAAACTTTTACTCAACCAACTATGATGTCACCTATGATGCATCATAGCAGCATAGAGGGTATAGGGTTAGGTTAGGTTAGGTTAGGTAAGGTTAGGTTGGGTTGGGTTGGGTTAGGTTAGGTTAGGTTAGGTAAGGTTGGGTTGGGTTAGGTTAGGGTTAGAGTTGTCTGCGTCGTACAACTATTTATTCATCTAAGGTAAAGGTAAAAGAGGAGTGTAATTGCCAATGAGACTAAAACCACAAAAGCTAACTCTAGAAAGAGTCTCCTTCGATCGGTAGCTGCAGCAGTCTTGCGGGACCTCCAGTCCCTGCGTCTGCGAGAGCTCACTTTAGGTCTGCTTGCCATTGTTAAAAGATCTCATCATAAGTCAAATGGGTCCTATTTATCAACTTTTACCCAATCAACTATGATGGGACTGATGATATCATAGTTTTCCTTTCAAGTGACAAAGTGGGGTTGACAGTCACCATGGCGATCATGCATCACAGCAGCAAGTCCAGTTAGCCTGTAGCAAAGCAGCATTTGTTGCCTTTGAACTATGACATCAGCAGTGGCATCAAAGTTGGTAGCGTAAAAGTTCATAAATAGGACCCATTTTGACCTATGATGTCATCTATTACGGATACGGGCGGCCTTCTGCCCAAGTCCACTGACATGTGCTCTGCGGATACGGGCGGCACTCTGCCCAAGTCTAAATTGCCGGTCAGGGGTTGGGTTTAGTTCGTTTAGGTTAAAAAAAACACACAAGCTAGCTCTAGTGGGGGGGAGAGGATTATTTTGTTACAGCAGCTTACAACACGGGACAGGGGAATACAACATTGTACTAACATAGTTAAAAATATGATAACAATAATGATAGTAATGAAAAAATAAAATAAAGTAAAATAGAATAAAATATGACAACTCTAACAGATGTATAAACACTATGTACACTTCTAATGTACACTTCTAACAACACCTTGCCCAAGTTCAGGAGCAGTGCTTCAACTGCGACCCTCAAACACAGTTGAGCCATCCAACGCAGAGACAGGCGGGGATCGCCAGCCCAGCCTCTACATCTGATAACCTATTTATAAACTTTTACTCAACCAACTATGATGTCACCTATGATGCATCATAGCAGCATAGAGGGTATAGGGTTAGGTTAGGTTAGGTTAGGTAAGGTTAGGTTGGGTTGGGTTGGGTTAGGTTAGGTTAGGTTAGGTAAGGTTGGGTTGGGTTAGGTTAGGTTAGGGTTAGAGTTGTCTGCGTCGTACAACTATTTATTCATCTAAGGTAAAGGTAAAAGAGGAGTGTAATTGCCAATGAGACTAAAACCACAAAAGCTACCTCTAGAAAGAGTCTCCTTCGATCGGTAGCTGCAGCAGTCTTGCGGGACCTCCAGTTCCTGCGTCTGCGAGAGCTCTCTTTAGGTCTGCTTGCCATTGTTAAAAGATCTCATCATAAGTCAAATGGGTCCTATTTATCAACTTTTACCCAATCAACTATGATGGGACTGATGATATCATAGTTTTCCTTTCAAGTGACAAAGTGGGGTTGACAGTCACCATGGCGATCATGCATCACAGCAGCAAGTCCAGTTAGCCTGTAGCAAAGCAGCATTTGCTGCCTTTGAACTATGACATCAGCAGTGGCATCAAAGTTGGTAGCGTAAAAGTTCATAAATAGGACCCATTTTGACCTATGATGTCATCTATTACGGATACGGGCGGCCTTCTGCCCAAGTCCACTGACATGAGCTCTGCGGATACGGGCGGCACTCTGCCCAAGTCTAAATTGCCGGTCAGGGGTTGGGTTTAGTTCGTTTAGGTTAAAAAAAACACACAAGCTAGCTCTAGTGGGGGGGAGAGGATTATTTTGTTACAGCAGCTTATAACACGGGACAGGGGAATACAACATTGTACTAACATAGTTAAAAATATGATAACAATAATGATAGTAATGATAAAATAAAATAAAGTAAAATAGAATAAAATATGACAACTCTAACAGATGTATAAACACTATGTACACTTCTAATGTACACTTCTAACAACACCTTGCCCAAGTTCAGGAGCAGTGCTTCAACTGCGACCCTCAAACACAGTTGAGCCATCCAACGCAGAGACAGGCGGGGATCGCCAGCCCAGCCTCTACATCTGATAACCTATTTATAAACTTTTACTCAACCAACTATGATGTCACCTATGATGCATCATAGCAGCATAGAGGGTATAGGGTTAGGTTAGGTTAGGTAAGGTTAGGTTGGGTTGGGTTGGGTTAGGTTAGGTTAGGTTAGGTTAGGTTAGGTTAGGTTAGGTTAGGTAAGGTTGGGTTGGGTTAGGTTAGGTTAGGGTTAGAGTTGTCTGCGTCGTACAACTATTTATTCATCTAAGGTAAAGGTAATAGAGGAGTGTAATTGCCAATGAGACTAAAACCACAAAAGCTACCTCTAGAAAGAGTCTCCTTCGATCGGTAGCTGCAGCAGTCTTGCGGGACCTCCAGTTCCTGCGTCTGCGAGAGCTCTCTTTAGGTCTGCTTGCCATTGTTAAAAGATCTCATCATAAGTCAAATGGGTCCTATTTATCAACTTTTACCCAATCAACTATGATGGGACTGATGATATCATAGTTTTCCTTTCAAGTGACAAAGTGGGGTTGACGGTCACCATGGCGATAATGCATCACAGCAGCAAGTCCAGTTAGCCTGTAGCAAAGCAGCATTTGCTGCCTTTGAACTATGACATCAGCAGTGGCATCAAAGTTGGTAGCGTAAAAGTTCATAAATAGGACCCATTTTGACCTATGATGTCATCTATTACGGATACGGGCGGCCTTCTGCCCAAGTCCACTGACATGAGCTCTGCGGATACGGGCGGCACTCTGCCCAAGTCTAAATTGCCGGTCAGGGGTTGGGTTTAGTTCGTTTAGGTTAAAAAAAACACACAAGCTAGCTCTAGTGGGGGGGGGAGAGGATTATTTTGTTACAGCAGCTTACAACACGGGACAGGGGAATACAACATTGTACTAACATAGTTAAAAATATGATAACAATAATGATAGTAATGATAAAATAATGTAAAATAGAATAAAATGTGACAACTCTAACAGATGTATACTAACTATGTACACTTCTAATGTACACTTCTAACAACACCTTGCCCAAGTTCAGGAGCAGTGCTTCAACTGCGACCCTCAAACACAGTTGAGCCATCCAACGCAGAGACAGGCGGGGATCGCCAGCCCAGCCTCTACGTCTGATAACCTATTTCTAAACTTTTACTCAACCAACTATGATGTCACCTATGATGTATCATAGCAGCATAGAGGGTATAGGGTTAGGTTAGGTTAGGTTAGGTTAGGTTGGGTTGGGTTGGGTTAGGTTAGGTTAGGTTAGGTAAGGTTGGGTTGGGTTAGGTTAGGTTAGGGTTAGAGTTGTCTGCGTCGTACAACTATTTATTCATCTAAGGTAAAGGTAAAAGAGGAGTGTAATTGCCAATGAGACTAAAACAACAAAAGCTACCTCTAGAAAGAGTCTCCTTCGATCGGTAGCTGCAGCAGTCTTGCGGGACCTCCAGTTCCTGCGTCTGCGAGAGCTCTCTTTAGGTCTGCTTGCCATTGTTAAAAGATCTCATCATAAGTCAAATGGGTCCTATTTATCAACTTTTACCCAATCAACTATGATGGGACTGATGATATCATAGTTTTCCTTTCAAGTGACAAAGTGGGGTTGACGGTCACCATGGCGATAATGCATCACAGCAGCAAGTCCAGTTAGCGTGTAGCAAAGCAGCATTTGTTGCCTTTGAACTATGACATCAGCAGTGGCATCAAAGTTGGTAGCGTAAAAGTTCATAAATAGGACCCATTTTGACCTATGATGTCATCTATTACGGATACGGGCGGCCTTCTGCCCAAGTCCACTGACATGAGCTCTGCGGATACGGGCGGCACTCTGCCCAAGTCTAAATTGCCGGTCAGGGGTTGGGTTTAGTTCGTTTAGGTTAAAAAAAACACACAAGCTAGCTCTAGTGGGGGGGGGGGAGGATTATTTTGTTACAGTAGCTTACAACACGGGACAGGGGAATACAACATTGTACTAACATAGTTAAAAATATGATAACAATAATGATAGTAATGATAAAATAATGTAAAATAGAATAAAATGTGACAACTCTAACAGATGTATACTAACTATGTACACTTCTAATGTACACTTCTAACAACACCTTGCCCAAGTTCAGGAGCAGTGCTTCAACTGCGACCCTCAAACACAGTTGAGCCATCCAACGCAGAGACAGGCGGGGATCGCCAGCCCAGCCTCTACGTCTGATAACCTATTTCTAAACTTTTACTCAACCAACTATGATGTCACCTATGATGTATCATAGCAGCATAGAGGGTATAGGGTTAGGTTAGGTTAGGTTAGGTTAGGTTGGGTTGGGTTGGGTTAGGTTAGGTTAGGTTAGGTAAGGTTGGGTTGGGTTAGGTTAGGTTAGGGTTAGAGTTGTCTGCGTCGTACAACTATTTATTCATCTAAGGTAAAGGTAAAAGAGGAGTGTAATTGCCAATGAGACTAAAACCACAAAAGCTACCTCTAGAAAGAGTCTCCTTCGATCGGTAGCTGCAGCAGTCTTGCGGGACCTCCAGTTCCTGCGTCTGCGAGAGCTCTCTTTAGGTCTGCTTGCCATTGTTAAAAGATCTCATCATAAGTCAAATGGGTCCTATTTATCAACTTTTACCCAATCAACTATGATGGGACTGATGATATCATAGTTTTCCTTTCAAGTGACAAAGTGGGGTTGACGGTCACCATGGCGATAATGCATCACAGCAGCAAGTCCAGTTAGCGTGTAGCAAAGCAGCATTTGTTGCCTTTGAACTATGACATCAGCAGTGGCATCAAAGTTGGTAGCGTAAAAGTTCATAAATAGGACCCATTTTGACCTATGATGTCATCTATTACGGATACGGGCGGCCTTCTGCCCAAGTCCACTGACATGAGCTCTGCGGATACGGGCGGCACTCTGCCCAAGTCTAAATTGCCGGTCAGGGGTTGGGTTTAGTTCGTTTAGGTTAAAAAAAACACACAAGCTAGCTCTAGTGGGGGGGGGAGAGGATTATTTTGTTACAGTAGCTTACAACACGGGACAGGGGAATACAACATTGTACTAACATAGTTAAAAATATGATAACAATAATGATAGTAATGAAAAAATAAAATAAAGTAAAATAGAATAAAATAAAATATGACAACTATAACAGATGTATACTAACTATGTACACTTCTAATGTACACTTCTAACAACACCTTGCCCAAGTTCAGGAGCAGTGCTTCAACTGCGACCCTCAAACACAGTTGAGCCATCCAACGCAGAGACAGGCGGGGATCGCCAGCCCAGCCTCTACATCTGATAACCTATTTATAAACTTTTACTCAACCAACTATGATGTCACCTATGATGCATCATAGCAGCATAGAGGGTATAGGGTTAGGTTAGGTTAGGTTAGGTAAGGTTAGGTTGGGTTGGGTTGGGTTAGGTTAGGTTAGGTTAGGTAAGGTTGGGTTGGGTTAGGTTAGGTTAGGGTTAGAGTTGTCTGCGTCGTACAACTATTTATTCATCTAAGGTAAAGGTAAAAGAGGAGTGTAATTGCCAATGAGACTAAAACCACAAAAGCTACCTCTAGAAAGAGTCTCCTTCGATCGGTAGCTGCAGCAGTCTTGCGGGACCTCCAGTTCCTGCGTCTGCGAGAGCTCTCTTTAGGTCTGCTTGCCATTGTTAAAAGATCTCATCATAAGTCAAATGGGTCCTATTTATCAACTTTTACCCAATCAACTATGACGGGACTGATGATATCATAGTTTTCCTTTCAAGTGACAAAGTGGGGTTGACAGTCACCATGGCGATCATGCATCACAGCAGCAAGTCCAGTTAGCCTGTAGCAAAGCAGCATTTGCTGCCTTTGAACTATGACATCAGCAGTGGCATCAAAGTTGGTAGCGTAAAAGTTCATAAATAGGACCCATTTTGACCTATGATGTCATCTATTACGGATACGGGCGGCCTTCTGCCCAAGTCCACTGACATGAGCTCTGCGGATACGGGCGGCACTCTGCCCAAGTCTAAATTGCCGGTCAGGGGTTGGGTTTAGTTCGTTTAGGTTAAAAAAAACACACAAGCTAGCTCTTTCTAGTGGGGGGGGGGGGAGAGGATTATTTTGTTACGATAGCTTACAACTCGGGACAGGGGAATACAACATTGTACTAACATAGTTAAAAATATGATAACAATAATGATAGTAATGATAAAATAAAATAAAGTAAAATAGAATAAAATATGACAACTCTAACAGATGTATAAACACTATGTACACTTCTAATGTACACTTCTAACAACACCTTGCCCAAGTTCAGGAGCAGTGCTTCAACTGCGACCCTCAAACACAGTTGAGCCATCCAACGCAGAGACAGGCGGGGATCGCCAGCCCAGCCTCTACATCTGATAACCTATTTATAAACTTTTACTCAACCAACTATGATGTCACCTATGATGCATCATAGCAGCTAGTCCAGTTAGGGTTCGGGTATAGGGTTAGGTTAGGTTAGGTTAGGTTAGGTTAGGTTGGGTTGGGTTAGGTTAGGTTAGGTTAGGGTTAGAGTTGTCTGTGTCGAACAACTCTAACCCTAACCTTATTTATTCATCTAAAGTAAAGGTAAAAGAGGAGTGTGATTGCCAATGAGACTAAAACCACAAAAGCTCTAGGTCTAGCTCTAGAAAGAGTCTACTTCGATAGGTAGCTGCAGCAGTCTTGCGGGACCTCCAGTTCCTGCGTCTGCGAGAGCTCTCTTTAGGTCTGCTTGCCATTGTTAAAAGATGTCATCATAAGTCAAAATGGGTCCTATTTATCAACTTTTACCCAATCAACTATGATGGGACCGATGTTATCATAGTTTTCCTTTCAAGTGACAAAGTGGGGTTGACGGTCACCATGGCGATAATGCATCACAGCAGCAAGTCCAGTTAGCCTGTAGCAAAGCAGCATTTGTTGCCTTTGAACTATGACATCAGCAGTGACATCAAAGTTGGTAGCGTAAAAGTTCATAAATAGGACCCATTTTGACCTATGATGTCATCTATTACGGATACGGGCGGCCTTCTGCCCAAGTCCACTGACATGAGCTCTGCGGATACGGGCGGCACTCTGCCCCAGTCTAAATTGCCGGTCAGGGGTTGGGTTTAGTTCGTTTAGGTTAAAAAAAACACACAAGCTAGCTCTTTCTAGTGGGGGTTAGAGCAGTCTTTTGGCTTCATGTCTCACAATGTGAGTAAATGGTCGATTATGAAATGTGACATTCTATATCAAAGGAACTGGACACCTTCAGAGAAACCAGTGTGAACCATTGTACCAAAGTAAGAGAGGGCAAATTTAGAGAACGTGCTCACTATTCAGGACATTCTCCTGTCCAAAATTCATGCCAATACTTGCAATTTACAAAAGGAGAAACACACCAACGGCTGAGAAGAGTTGGCAGAGAGACCATCGTTAAGAAAAGAGACAAATGAAGAGTAAGGGGGCAGATGGCAGGGTTAGTTAATTTGGTTTTGTGAAGCAGAGAGAGAGGTGAAAAAAGGCAGAGTTGAGTTCATGGGAGCAGCGTAACCCTTCGTGTGGGTTCTTAAACTATCAGGGTGCCTTGTGTGAATATCTCCTAAACATGTTAAACTCCAGACAACCTCTGCTTTCTGTAAGATCAACTCAGCTTTAATCTTCCATGCAGAGCCCTCTGCTCACAGTGTTTCATCTCATATGGACATTGTGTAAAAATCAGAGGTTTAGTTAAACTGAGGGTGATGTGTTGTGTTTTGATTTTTAGTTTGCACTTACGGCCCTTTTAATAAGTAAAAATACCTACAAAATTTTGACTTCCCATGATGCCACATTCTGTCTGCATTATAATTAAAAGTTAATATCAAAGAGCCATAATAGGTGAGATTCCAGTCCAGCTGATTTAAGGTTTTACACAATAAAAGCTCTCCAGAGTATTTGTTCTCAGTAACATTATCATGCACGTAGCCCACACATATTGGCACCGACCCCACAGACAAACTGCCAGAAGTTAATGAGTCTTGCACACCCAGAGCTGTAGTATCTTGTTTTTTATTGGCAAAGAACTTCTCTATTAGATGCAGCCATTTACTACCATTTCCCTGCGTCTCATTTGTTATGGAAAGAAGCTGTGAAGAAGCGGATTTATACCGCTAATGATTGAAAATGTCATAAGACAGCTGTGATGTGATATATACTGTAGTTCTTGGCAGATTGAGTGAAGAATGATCTGAAACTGTATGATCAGAGAGAAGCTTCAAGAGCTTCTAGAGTTACATGGTACGGTTCGAAAGTGTCACCACCATCAATGTCTTGCTTTCAGCGTAATATTATCTCTTGTTGATCATTTGTTTAAATTGGCTGGCAACATTTTGCTTTGAACCAACAGACTCACCCATCATAGAGCCTTTGCCTGATTTATTTGTGTATTTCCCCAACCGTCTTCAGCACGTTGTTCATCTGCATTTGAAATTATAGATGGAGTCTCTTTCAAGATGGTGTTTGAGAGATGAAGAGGAAGTTATCCTCTCTCTAACACACAGACACACTCTGCCAACAGTGTAGCCTTCAGATGAAACATGATGAAATGGCGACCTCATAATCAAGAATTTGATGTGTTTTAGCGATGTCCACATATCCAACTTACTCAAACACTTAATGTTTTTCCGAATGATTCAGCAGGCTGACATAGAGACAAATGTTTTCTCAGAAACAGCACCTCTGATCTCAACGATCTCTTGATCATCTGGAGTATATCTATGATCAAACTCCTTTAACCCAAAGTTCCTTAATAAATCACCCAACACTCATATGAAGCACTAAAGTAAATCTAGTAGTATCCACAATTATAATGGTCAATGCTAATCATGGAAAAAGTCTGAAGTAATTTTATTTCCAAAGCATAAAGGGATATTTTAGTATTTTTGAAGTGGGGTTTTATGAGTTACATTTGAAGTGTCTGACATAAAACAAGTCAAGGAGAAGTCTATTTTATTTCAGACTCCCAGGGTTGTTTAGATAGAGACCCCTTTCCTGATTAGTGAATTGCAGGGACATGTTTTTGCGACCCCTAGGTCAACAGAGCTGGAGGACAGTACTATACAGTAGAATACCAGATGTTAAGATAAGTTTGTGTGTGTGTAGTACATCAACAGCATTCAGACTATTTAAGGCTGTCTTTAACAGTCTTCTGGGAGTCAGCAGATTTGAAGAGCTGTTCCTCCAAGCATTCCGCTGTGCTTGTTTGATACTGGTGTTGTTTCTTGTAATAAACATATTACTATGCAAGCAAGCTATTGTCACAAAGATTGCTTTAACATCTAGACATCACGGGCGGTCAAGATATGACACGAATTTATTAGCAGCAACAGACCTTGATCAGTTTGGTCAAATCAATGACAAAGTGCCTGATGGGGCTGAGTCAGCATGTTGGTGGTGGTAGTTAGGTGTGATATATGGCATAAGTAGAGGTAATTTTTTGACTTAAAACATTGATTTGCTAAGCTCAATATCGTAATCTTTTCCTCTATATATTTTTTTTTTCATTCACAACATACCTTTCATATAAAAACAATGTAAAAATGGTCAGGCACATGCCCCCACCATTCAGTTTTGAGGGTGCTTTTGAGGATGAAGTTCAGGGATGCTTGGGTCAGAGAGCGCCTATTTGATAAGTCAACAGGTAACATTTTTAAACTTTCTCTAGTGTACTCTGACAAAATGGGAGAACTGTGACGTCAATTCAGAAGGGTGCACCTTCTCAACCGCGAGAGTTGAAGCCAAATGAAAGGTTCTTCTTTCAATTACAAAAAAAGTTATTTTTCTAATTGAAAGAAGAACTGTTCCGGCATAAACATGCCTTCAGTGTTTTAATCGACCCAAAGGAGGTAGAAAGATGGTACAAAGATGACCAGACAACACCAAAAGTAGCTGTTCAGTGCAATTTTAGGATTCAATTCGGTGCGCTCCTTTCAGTCACTGTGCTTTGTTTTCTTTTTACAGGTCACACAGAGTGAGGGGAAATTGCTTGTGGCTGTGGTGTTGTACAGAGGTGATAAGAAACACAAGCAAAAAAAAACACAAAATCAGAAAAAAGCCACGATGTTCCTCTGAGCTACAATTATTTGATGGTTGTGATTTGATGCTATTCAACAGGAGAGAGTGAGAGGCTGTAAATAAAGAAAGGAAGAGAGGAACTCTGAAAGCTTGTATTTTGCTCTTTAAAACCGATGAGCAATAATAACTTTAACATGTTATAGAGTTTCAAGAGCTTGTTTGCTGTTTAATACCCTCCTCTGTATTGCATGAAGAGCATTCACATGGTAGCAAATTGACGCTCAGTCACGACACATTACTATAAATCTAAACACCTCTTCAATCTTATTCATAAGTAATACCATTGGAGTTATGGAGTCCCAAATCCACCCAATGTCTTGGTCTTACAGTAGACTATATTGTACTACCAGTACAAAAAGCTATTTCTTTTTTACTACCATTTTCCCCTCCATCCACATCCACCATCTGGTCAATTGGCTGTATCTTGCACATACATACGTCTGGAGTAGAAAACTTATTTCTTCAGATTGAGAGAAAATCATATTTGACCAGCAGTGCTGTTTGACACTGATGCATTACTTTGGTCTATCACATCCCCATTCACTCCCCATGTAATCACATTTGGATTTCAGCACCTGCACAGTAGAATAATAATCTGACATGCAAACAAACTAGAGTAATACAATCATCTGGTGTTGGAAGTGTGCCTGAGAGGAGACACATATGAGGTAAAACTGTCTGAGACAATAAAATGTTAGATTGGAGTATGACACTGAAAGAGCTCACAACAATACAGATCATCTATTGTGAGCTGTGCTGAAGGAACAAAATAAATCCAGTCTTTTTTCGGCTTAACATGGAAATTCTACTGCACCTACCTAGATGTTTCTGTCTTAAAGTGTTACATTGCTAACATGCTAATCAGTGGTAGCTATGATGATAACATCAGTGCTAATAGGCATAAATATCGTCATTGTTAGCATGTTGCATGTGAGTGTTTTTGCACAGTGGTGCTTAAAGCTGGACGCATTTAGCTTTCTCTGTGAGACTGTCGCACACAGGTGCTTAAAGCTGGACACATTTAGCTTTAAGCACCAGTGTGTAATCTCTAGTGGTTATGATAAACACATACATGCCAGAATGAGCTTGAGCAAATGTATCCACTGCTGGAGAATGGTTGACCGACTTTTACATGTGCCGCTCAAAATATTTTAACATCATGAGAGTGAGTGTGTGCTTGAATGGTTGTCTGTCTTTCTGTGTTTGCCCTGCGACAGGTTGGCGACCTGTCCAGGTTGTACCCTGCCCTCTGCCCAATGTCAGCTGGGATAGGCTCCAGCCCCCACAACCCCAAAACTGAATAAGTGGTCGAGATAATGGATGGATGGATGTCTTCTACTCTGTTTGGGCTCCTTTATGATGAATTCCTGCTAAGGTGTTACTGAAGTCCAGTTTATGAAAATTCTCAGTCTGACTGCTCTGATACCATTTAAGGAAATGAAACCAATTCCTGCTAGCACCTAGTCTGTCCTTTTTTGTTACAACCCCTATGATAGACATTTAGAGTTCCATAATCAGTGCTCTTCTGATTTAAAATGTGATTTTAATATGAAAACTATTTAATGGAAGTACTCTCCTCTGCTAGCTTAAACATTAAAGGACCTGACAGAGAGAGGATGAAGGGGGGGAGAGGACAAGAGAGACTCATTGAGTGTCTGCTGATGGTCTGACTCAGTATCAGGGAACACAGTGGAGCCAGAAGCTGATTTCTAAAAGGCCAATCAACATTCTGAGCGGTATGGCACCTGTCTGAGTTCATCTCCTGTGCAATGGGTGTACCTGGGAGGGCAGAGGACCACATTATGCTCGGCCCTGTGATGGGAGGGAATTGAAAGTCAAAGTGAAAATGCATTTGAAATGAAAATAAGGCAGGCTATAATGGCCGTCAGTGGAATAATTTAAGAAAGGATTTTAATTGGTTTTGAGACGAATGAGAAGATGACCAGGTGAAGATCAAGCTAGTCGAAGCAGGAATGATGCTATTGCCTTGGTGACAGACATAAACACCCCTGGCCCAAGACTTCCAAAGCCAGTCTTTTTACTCCCAACCCCAACCAGTCCTAGAACATCATTAGAGAAACACACATCCCACACTTACCCCACTTTCCCTTCATTATTCTGCCATATTTCAACCTGTAGGTGTGTTATATGCTGCTGATCCCCTCCCTTTATGCATTATATCAATGAGAGATAACTGCACAGATTAAAGAAGCAGCCTATATGACAGCAGCTAAACACTTAACACAAACAGATATAAACTGTCCAATGTCAGCCAAATGCACTTGACCCTATTGACAAACTACTGCAGCAAACAGCAAATGTTTGTCACTACTGTGTGACACCTCTAGAAAGAAACAATGAGCTATAATGAGAATAAGCACTGCAGATTGAAGGTAATGTCTTTTCACATGTAGTAGAAAGTTGCCTTGTTTGGTGCTGACCTAACAGCGCCAGCCATGCATGTTGTTACAGCATCATTTTTCAATTTTGGCCCATCTCCATCTCCTGTGGATGTCTGCCAGTGATCCAGTCATCACTACAGGCCCATTTCCTCCCTCAGATATCAGAGGTCGGCATTTGGTTTTGGTTCTGAGGCCACAGGCTGAGAGGTCTGAGCGAGGCATGTCCTGACGGCCTCCACACACATCATGAGCGAGCAGGGATTCTGACTGCTGGAGCATGAAGCAGAGGAAGACATACTACAGAACTCCTGCTCATCACTGTGCTGCACAAAGTCTGGATATAAATGAGAAAAACAGATTTGCAGTATTATAAGCTGTGTTGTAGAAGAATTATGAGCAGATGCATACATTATTGGCCTCTGTCTTGTCCTGTCATCTCATTAACTAGAAAACATGTTATATGCTTAAGAAAGGCTGGGATGTTGTTGTTTCATGTTAAAAGGCGTTTACAAAACATGCAATTCTGCTGGTCCAAGTTAAGATATCTTTAAAAACATAGCAGTGCCAGTCATTGTGTAGCATAGTGATGATTTATTAGGAGTCAGTCTGATACATGGTTAATGGCATTTTGACTTAATGCAGTGTAGGTTTTATATTTAGCCTTAGTTACCTCAGTTATTAAAGTCAGACCAAAAAGCCAGCCAGTGCTAATACCTGAATTAGTCTAAAAGCCAATAATCCTGCCTCATGGGGTACCCAGAAGCCGGAAACAGATGAGTCAGAAACTCAGGGGTGAATTCACGGAGAATAAATTGTAGCAGCTGATAGCACCAGAAATGGTGCATCACTTTTAACCTGTCTGAAATTCAAATCAATAAAACATAAAGAATGAATGATAATGAAGTACAAACACGGCCATTAAATTGAAGCTTTATGCAGTTTGCTCCTGTGCTGTGTCTGATCATGGAGATGAGCCATGACGCATGTTACACAAAGGTGTTATTGTTGTCATGTTAATTGGAAGGTTGGACACAACAACCCTTAAAAATACAACAGTTACCACTCATGCAGACAATTATGATTGACTGGCTGTAAACCCTGGTGTTGGTGAATAGGACTTTAATTCAAAGCTTGATCAGAAAAGGCAGGAATTATTGAAGACATTTCACCTCTCCTCTTAAAGGCTTACGTCACAAGAAAAGACAACTTTGGGTGCATCCCAAGAAAAAGTTACAAACTCAAAACTAAGGGAGATTAAAAAAAAGGTAAATAATAAATTAAACTGGATTACAAAGACAATGCAGAAACAGTTGAAAACACCTGAATAAGCATCCCAGAGCAGTAGGTGATGAGGGTGTATATTCAGTCTATCACGTCAAACACCACAGAAGATCACTTAGGGTCTCTGTATTGAGTGTCTTCTTGAGCACAAAACAATTGTGTATGGAAGGAAAAGTTAACACTATTGAGCATGATATCTCTATTTGCCCTCGCACTGCGATATAATAGTGAAGACACATGCATACATTATTATAGAAAATTCCGTTTTTGTACAATCCTTAGTATTTAATAAAGGTTAAGCTTATGTAAATGTGCTATAAAAAGTCAGAGAAAAATATCCTCCCTTAGACATGAAGCACTTCAAAAGAGAGTCTCTGTCATTTTTATGTAAGTCCTGAAGATTACAATTGAGTCTGCAACAAGAGCAATATTCTGGCTGATAGTGAGAGCAGGGATGTTGGCAAGCCTGAATCTGCATGGTGACAACAGATCCTTAGGGTATAGTTAATGTCTGAGGACTGACTTGAAGACATATAGTGGTGTGAGTGCTACAATAAAAAAAAATGTAAATGTACAGATGACCTAACAAACAGAAATACTGCTTCAACTGATGTTGTCTTCAACCCCATTTTGTGTGTAAAACTCACATTTTATGGAGATGATGTTTGGCTGCTCCCTCTTGCTATTGGCACAACACTTAGCAGTGGGGAAATGGCGCTGCAGGAATAAGCCATCAGCCCACTGGTAGTGCACTACAGAGTTGATGTCATAGTGGGAATGCTTTTGACCAATATCCACAGTAGGTGGGGCTCCACAAAGCAGTGTAGGGTCAATAAAAGATATACAACTAAGACAGAAAATACATTAAAATTTGCACCTGTGTTCTGGTGTCCTCTTGTGTGATAATAACAACATATTGATATCATGAAAATCTGTTGAGGAGAAATACTTTTATCTGGATTGATGTTCTTCATAAAGTAGTCACTACATTTTAAATGCAAAAATGTCTCAAACCCCTCTCACAGCAGAGATATCAGAATGTGGATATAGCTCTACAGGACAGCTTGTCCATCCAAGTCTGTCAGTGAGTGGGCGGTTTCAAAGTAACAGTATTTTTGACACATAAAGAGCTGAGGCAGAATCAAACATTTTTTTACACCAGCTGAGATGAAGTGAGGACTGACAGTCTCTGAGACCGACAGGACGAATGAAGAGCAGGGAGACAAACACCTTCACAGATTCTCTGACTCACCTCATCGACAGACATGAGGGTTTCAGTCTGGTGTGGTGATGTTGGGTGAATGTTCCTTTTTTAACATTTTAACATAGCTGAGGACCACCCTTTAATGTGATTTACACCATTTGGTGCTTGACGTGGTCATGAAAGGTCTCAAACAGCCTTCACAAAGTGCTAAGAGTCCTTAGTCCCACATCCTGGTGCTGATAAGACTTAAATTCTTAATGAGGCAAAACAACTTTATTATCTCTGATATAAGGATTAGTACCACATTTAGTTTAATGTGTTGTTTAAGGAAGGGGCAGAAAGTATTTTCCTGCTCATTGGAGACGACAACTGACTCAACACAAATAAGAGGCTCAAAGTTTCGCCTGAACCACGATTTAAAAACACAAAACTAAAAATGCAACATGCACAGTAGCTGGCTGTGTAGTACTGGAAATAAATACTACTTTCCTGCACATCAGTAAAGACATTAAGACCCCTCTTAGTTGATATCTAACAGTGACTACAACACAAACCACTCAAAACATCAGGTGTTTGAGGCACTGACAGTGGATCATTTGCAGAAGCACTTTGAGAGTGCTTTGAGAATATCTGGCAAAATTACATTTCCTGTTTCTGTGCAAACATTTTTCTAATAATAGAAAAAATAATAATTTCATAATACTTACATGAAAGTAAGATAATGTAAATGTAAAACTGTACAACTTAATCCATTAAATTGATGTATGACTTTATGTTCTCTTACATTAAAGGTCTGAGAGATGAGCTGACTGCTGTAACATGTATCTCTCATTAATAAAAAAGGTCCAAAGTTACTTGTATAGCTTTTTCTTTGCATGTATACTGAATTATAGATGGCCTGCAGGACTTCTATTAGGATTTAATAACAAAGAATTTGAAGAACAGAAGATGAAACCTCTGCAAAGGAGCATTCGTGTAGATAGACTTTGTTGTTACAGCTTCATGCAAAGTTGAAAGCTTAAGAATTCACAGTTTTATCAGTTTTTGGAAGACATCCTCAGAAACTCAAGAAAGGGGCTTAGTAAGTAGGTTTTATAAGGTTGTGTGGGTTTTACACGTCTGGCTTTCTTTCCCCAAGATCTCTGAGCATCATCTCTGACCATCTACATGACACATTACTCTGACCGGTCACCTGATGGATGAAGGTGTCCTATAAGCTCTCATGGTGTTATCGCCAAATCAGACAAAGGCTGCTGGGGAGCAGAAAAAAACATCACGTGATCTGTGAGCTTTAGAGAGCAGACAGGGAATAAGCAGCATGGAGCTGACAAACTCCACTGATAAGATAGGACATTACATGAGGTTACTCGGAGCGAAAAAGAACCCCACGGGGAGGAGAAGGGGAGATGAGAAGATGCTGGTAATTGTAACTGACTGATTACGGTCAGAGGAGGGCTGGATGCTGGGGACTTGTGACAGTGAACATCAAAAGTGGTGCAACACTGAGCATGTGAGGGAAATATCTTTCCTTTCATGAAAGACCAAGGTGGCTGTTTGAGGAGATGAGTTTGTTGCCCGAGGTTGTAGAGGTTTGTTCACTTGTGTTCTTGGATGACAAAGTTTCTGATAAAGCAAATAAATGTCGGACATAAACAAAATTACCATTAGTAAGGTTTATTTGATTTAAAAATAAGTTATTGGCTAAAAGTAAAACATGACAGTTACTGAGCCAGAAGAAAAAAGTGAGAGGGAGAAACAAAAGAGGTTTCATTCCACATTTACCCTCATATTTATTCAAATAAATCATACATTTTGCATTGTTTTAACCATGTTTCAATGTTATAACTCAGCATTTAACTGATGGAAGAAAAAAACAATCTCAAAGAATTTGTCAATTTAAAAAATGAAAGGAGGAAATTTCGTTCCTGGTATAGTTCAGAGAAATGCTTAACTTTGTATCCAACTGATAACAAAGACGGATGAGGGGACAGATTATAAAATAAACATCAAATATGGGCTAAAACTGACATCTGGATTCCTTCAGCTCATATATTATATTCATTGTGATGGATGCATTTTGTAATAAGCCTAAAACATTATCATATGATTGAATGCTACCTTCTGTTCTGCAGTCATCTGTGATCTATGATATCTAGAATTAATTATTCAGCTAAGTTTAAAGTACTAGAGACCCAAATCTACACCTGACTCAGAAAGCTTGTCATGCAGCTCCAGGGAAAGTTTCGCATTTCAGCCCCCAGTGGCTTCACATGTCTCCACCTTACTTTTATTATGTCTGTCTTCTTTACATTGGTCATGAGTCTGATCTGTATGCAAATGTGTGGCAAAAAACAAGCTCTAATAAGATCTCAGAGGAGAAAGTGATGTCCTAAATCTAATGCAAAGCAAAGGCAGCTGCAGCAGGGGACATGCAGCAGAATACACCACAGGAACTCACACACATAGAAAGTGTGCTCTCCTTGTTGTTCAAAGTTTCTTCTGTCTTAGGACACGCTCCACCTTACTAAACAGAAAGTTTGAAGGAAGAATTAAAGAAGTCATATGAGATGTATCGATACATTTTTTTAAAGTTAAGTTGGAGGATGGTAAGAGGCAGATAAATTGTAATGGTGAGCAGTAAAGAGAGTAAATCTGGACTGATGTAAGAGGTACAGAGCTGATCTCTTCTACTGCAAGCTATGTATAATATAGTAAATAAATATATGTGACATATTCAGGATGTTCACAATCCATTGAGGGTTCATGCCGTCACTCTGTGTTTTAACACAATGACGCTGACACACTTCAGCCGCCTCACATAAACATTTGGGAGAACATTTTGTCTTTCTTTTTCAAATTCTGTCTTATGACTGTGCTGATTATAATTTCAGGGTATAAAGCTGACAGCACAATGAGTTCTTCTTTGTTTCAGAGTCACTCTCACCTTATTCCTGTTTGCAATTTTTGCAACCTAACTGCTGTCGAGCTAGTGTGTTCCCCCTTGTCAGTCAAGTCAGTCATGTCCTTAAATGAGCAAAACTCTTAATTTGAATGTCTTCTGAAGTGTCACATTATACACAAATGTCCCCCCCTGTACAGTGTGGGGAATGAACTGCAGTTTATGACACTTCTGCATGGGCTTCATATTTTGAGATCGGAGGTTGCCGCTTGGTTCTCACGCCAGTGCTCATATTGTTGCACATGCAAACATAAAAAGATAAGCAGTTCAGTACGACAACTCACGTTCACTTAAGATAAAGTTTATTGCAGCATACAGTATTGTGTTTGGCGTATGGGCTCCGAACCTCATTACTCAGCATACATTGTTTAAATGCATACATTTAGGAGCAATGAGATAGGACTAACCCCCCTCGGAGCCCGCAGGTGGATGCCGGGGAGGAGGTGGGTACAAAGTTTGCACACAGCACTGAGCAGGACAGCAGGAGCACTTGCAAGCAGAGGCAGAGACAGAGACGGGGAGACATGCAGCTTAAATAGACCGCCAAATGAGGATGTTGAGATCAGCTGATAGGGAGGATGATGACATGTCAGTATGACTGAGCGCAGCTTGAGTTGTCTGCCTGAACTAGCTTGCAGGCGGCGCTCCATTTAGAAAAATCAAGAAACTAAAATGTTGGATTCTACATGTTTGCTGACATCAAATGCGAATTACTGATCACATCATAATCAGTCATTATGAGAAGATAAGGACGTTTACACCACTCAGAAAAAAGGAAGAAAAAAATGGAAAGAAAATTACAGATGAAAATGTCAAAGTAGCGTAAAGAGTGATAACATTTTGTTGGTATAAGACAGGGAAATAAATGATGTAAAAATATCTATATTTTCAGCTTACTGCTGGTCAAGATGTTTCCAGATCTCATACTGAGCACTTTCAACTGACACAGTTTGCCCAGGGTCTTAAACTCCTCTAAGATTGGCCTATCACTGAACAAAACACACAGCAAAAAAACTTAACAACCATAAGGCAGTCCCAAAAATACAATTCAAGAAAATAATTCAATCAAAAACTAAAAACATCCTTATATTAATGCAAATTAACACATCTTGAGACCATTTTCCACACCCCATTTTATGGTTTCCAGAGTTTATTCAGTGACCCATGGGGACATCATCAGTTTTTGTCTCTGACCTCACAAAGAATTAAAGAAGGTTTTCACGGTTCAGTAATCGTCCCCAGGGCTTCTAAGCTGACCTTCACTGTGCTTGTAAAATCAGTTGAGTAATAATTCATGTTACTTGTTGACCTTTCTGCAAGAGGCTCCTCACATGAGGCCTGACTTAGTCCCGAGATTTTGCCTGTTTTGCCTCAGCTGAAAAAAGAAAGATGACATGGTTGTACTGTTCCTGTCTTTGATGCAGTGGTGATGAAATTTCTGTGTTCCATTTCAATATTGATGTACTTGATTAACATCATTACCAGGCTCATTAATCTTACTAATGAGTCTAATCTCTTATTGCAGGGGTGGAGACGTCTCTTTGTGAGGCAATTGAACACACTTCTGAGTAAGTGAGCATGAAGAAGAAAGATTGGTGCTAGATGGAAGTCACTGTCCTGGCATCTGTCTGAAACAGAAAGTGGATCCAACATTAGTATCTCTCTGCTGATGATCTGGCCTTATAACATCACATGTGACTATGAAGCACTGCCAAGGGGCCAAGAGATACAAATGAGGAGGTCTATGAGGCCCAAAGGAAGACTATACGGATACATGAATGGATATGTTTCCTGGCACTGACAAACTGCTCTCGGTGGTCCAATACTTACATCCATGATGATCGCCATAGGCCGGCTTTATGTTGCAAAAAAGAGCAGCAAAACTGAAGAGCAGCTATTTTCATACTGCTCAAAATAACTCAGGACAGTGATGTTAAGAATACCAGATGATAGGACTTTGCTCTGCATTATACTAAATAATCTAACCATATGTCTCATATGCCAAGTGATGGTTTCACTTTCCTCTCACAAATATATAAGAATCGAAATTAAGTCAGGTGCCCTGAAATGGTTTGATTTCATCCTGTTATCAACACGTGCATTTTGTTCAAAGGTTGAGTTCCCCCACCAACTAAGGATACTTTTCACCTGCACCTAGACAAATCACATCTTAAATATAACAGTATATACATATATCTATACAGAAGAGGGAGGTAATGGGAAAGGACAGTGATTAGTCAATGGGAAATCCAGGCAGGATTGGTTTCTTGAACTGTTAAACACCTAAAGCTGATAGACTTGCACACAAGTACGAGGAAGGTTTTGGGGCACAACTAATGCCTCCTGTCTTGAACCCAAAAGTTATATGCATTCCTTTCCTCCCTCGCACCTTATTTTCTTGTTTTATGTCCCTTGTGCTGTGCTTACCTCTGCCACTATCCTGTCATCTTTCTCTGCAGTTTCTGTTTCATTTGACGTTAAATTCACAGCAGAGGCAAACGGCGAGGCAGCTTAGACTGTAGCGAAAGGACGTTTTTAATCTATTTAGATGACTACAATCTTTAGAAACAGCTTTCAGAGTACAGCACTGGTTTGGTAATTAAGCCCTGTCACAGTCCTGTCAGCAGTCCCTCGATCCCTTGCACAAACTCTGCCCTCAATTCTTTCATCTGTCACCCCTGATCTAACTGTTAGCCATAACTGCAAAAGTAATGTGGTTGTGTGTGTGTGTGTGTGTGTGTGTGTGTGTGTGGCTTCTATGTGTGCATATATGTTGATGTATAAATGTGTGTATATCTGGAATGTAACATGTGCAGTATGTGTAGTTGATCTGGTTCACGCTCAATCTGTCAGCTAAGACACCTCCAGTTTCCTCATCCTCACTCCTTCTCATACCCCCTTCTTTCGGTGTCTGAATCAGGGAAAATGCCCCAGCTTTTCCTCCAACAAATCTAAAGCGACACCAGTAAATTGGGTGTTGAAAATTGGGTGCAAATTTGTGTCCCTGCTTAGTGACACAGTTTCAGCCATGCAAAAAAGACGAGGAGAGGAGTCCACTATGAAAACCCCTCTTCCCTGTAATATGAAATGAATGCCTCCAAGCCTTTATACTGTGCTGAGAGCATAAGTGCTTGGCACACTTAAGCTCTAGTCATTTACTTTTTTTTTGAGGAATGATGCTTTGAAATGCAATGATGCTTTTTACATAGTAAGTTAATACACTGGGTCAAAGTTACGCTTCCACTTTAAGTGAAACAAATGTTCTATTAAAATGTACACTGTGAACTACATTCAATAGAAGATATATTAAATATTTTATCTTAGGCTGTAATTGTCCTTGACTTGCAGTACATTTACAGGATGTTCACTGCTTTGACAGGTCAAACATTAAAATATGCATTCTAAAATATTTCACAACACACTTATGTACATACTGTCTGTAGTAAGTGTAACACTGAACCAAAGAAGAAGTGTTTTCCATTCATCATAGTGTTTTACATTGAGCACATCAGTGTTCAACTGGTTCTTATAAATGTCTTTATATTTGGTGGTTTGTGTGTGGCTTTGAAAACAAAATATCATTTTGAGAAGAAATAACATTGTTTTGAATGTAAAGTTTCATTTTGCAGGAGAACTGATGGGTTTTGCCGATTGTGTGTGTGTTTTTTGATTTGTGTGTAGAGTTCTGAGAGTATGAGGCATGCTTTCAGAAAATGCGTGTAAACAATCGAGAACAACTGTTACTGAGCTTCATGACTAATGGCTTATTCACAACGACTGCTGAAGACCCAACAAACACAGGGCAGGAATCAGCTTATGTTCACTAATACTTCTTAACACTTCTTTACATAGGAAATTAGGGTTATAACACCACAGATATTTTGAGGACATAAATCCAGATCAGTTGCATAATTTATGACAAACTGTCACAAAGCACCATCCTGTCATCCATCTGACTAAGCTAAGTTTACAAAGCACTTACAGTAGGATTTTTTTAAAGCCAAGTCTGTCACAAACACACAACCGTCAGTGTTTTGCACTTTTGTACTTATAGCAGCAGTTTGTTGGGACACTTCAGTTGCATGAACGTGATGATTTGATACTTCCTCCCCTTAAATAGAAAACCGAGTCTATTAGCCACATTTCTCCAAGTAGCACAAACTGTGTGTTCTCAGCAAAGAGCAGAACATCAGCATGAGGTAGATTGACATTTCCAGGTTTATCTCTGGTCTTACTGGTGCACATTCACTCACTGCTGCTGCTGACTGCTGTCTCTCTCTTTCTCTCTCATCAGACCTGGGAGCTACCTGCTCCAAATATTTGCCCACATGGCAGCTGCTGCATTGTATTAGCCCTGGGATTGGATCCAGTTTGGCTTTTGAATGTGCATGATGGGTTGTTATCTAAGGGAGCAGAGACAGGATAGTCATGGTTGGTGTCACAGAGACATATAAATACACAATACACACACGTATCTATATAGTCAAGGTACACACTTTCACATAATCACACACAGGCTTCTGTGAGTCCAGACAGGCAACTTGCCCAGAATCTGTACTTGTGCAAGTCTAATACTGGTTACAATGAAGCAACTAGATTTTGGATGGGAACTAAAAAGTACACATTAAATGAAGACAGGTGGAATTCACACTTGTACACAAAAGAAAAACAGAAGTGTCCAACAAAAATAAGTTACTGTGTCAAACATAGTAACATACATACAGGATAGAAAGAGTCTCATGAACAGAGAAAAACATAAAGGGAGAGTCAGAAAAAAAAAGCACATTTCACCACCCTCAGATCTTCATTTTAGTCTCTGTTGAATTGCTTCTCCCACTCTGTCATCACATCAACCTCCTAAACTTTTAGTTATTACTCAAGTCAGCCTCTTTTTCAGCTTTCCATTGCATGTGTATGTGTGAATGTGTGTGTGTGTGTGTTTCACTCCGTGTGACTCTTTGAAGACTGAGTTCAGCATGTAATTTGCAAGAGGACAGTCAAGAAGAGTAAGTTAGAGAGACAGAGAGATTCAGATGAGGGAGGATCTGTTGTTAAAAAGTTACAAAAGGTGAGAAGTGAGGAGACTGTGAGAACAGCAGTGGAATTATTAATGGATATGAGTGCAGTGTTGATTAATAGAACATCTTCATAGTTATCCCCACAGTTAAGGGGGATGGATGTTACCGTTTAATAGCTACTGAGCTCTACATGACTGAGTGATGCTGGTCAGAAAGTTCAATCTGCAGAATCAGCTCATAGATGTGTTTCTGCAGATTGATGTTAATAGAGGAGGAGAGGGCAGCAAGTACCTTTACAGTAAACAAACACAATGTGTTATTATGAGCAATATGAGAAGTGAGAGTGATTCCCCATGATAGACAACAGCTATCTGGTGTTTTTTTCAAGGGACTTAGTTATGTTTTTAATGCTGGACTGGAAGAACTCATACCTCATACTCCAAAAATGTACGCCCAATTTCAGGGTGGTGGATCAGAAAGTGTTGTTTTGAAATACAATTATTTAGAGGAAACTAATCTCTAAATTAAGTGTTAGTACTCTTTAATAAGGTGCTTTAAAAATGCAGTTATGCCTTCAGTGATGCACAGGGATAGTAGAATGTGTCACGACACAGACAGGGGAAGGACTCAAGCAAGGCACCAGTAGTCGTTATGCAAAAATCGTGGTCTTTATTATGGAAAAAAGGTCGTCACCAGGTGTCAGAAGAACAGGCAGAGTTACAGAAACGGCAGGCAGAGGGGTCAAAACGAAGAATCGGAACTGGTCAATACACAGGAGTCGATACTAAGAATAATTGCTGGAACACAAGGAGAATAGGACACAAAGAGGACACAAAGAGAATATATAGTGGCAGGGAGTGCAGGTAACCAGACACAGCTGAAACACATGAGCGAGGGGCCAGGTGATCACACAGGAGGGAAACAGGACGGGAACTGAAAAAGAGGGAGAGACACGTTTACAACATAAACAGGAAACAAGACCAGAATGACACAATAGGGAACATGACAGACAACCATGACAGTATGTTTATAATTCATTTTAGCCCAAAACAAGAACCATTCCCTGGGTTCTCATCTGAAATGGAGCTCGCACCTAAATTATCAACTAGGATATTCATCAAGGATGAATTTAAAAATAGTTGTGTATAAACATCTAAGTTAATATATGCCTCATTTTGAACCTTGTGGATTTGACATCTCAAAATCATCATAATTATAGATTAAAGGATGGAAAACACAGTAGGTATAGTGGAAACATAAAATAGCAGATCGTCCACATACAAAGATATACTCTGCTCATCCCCATACCTCATCACACCACTGATATGAGAGATTGGCCGAAATGCAGTAAAAGAGGTTCAACGGTGACAGCGAAGAGAAAGGGGTACATCAGACATTACTATCTAGTGCCCCTAAAAAGAGGTAAATAATCAGTAGTAGTTTCTGCTTGTTTTTACAGAGGCAAGCTGAGAGGTATATAACAGTTTTACCCAGTAAATTAATTTGAAGAAGATAGCTCAATATGACCCAGTTAGAAAACATTCCCTGCATCTAAACTAATCCAGACTTTGGGGTCTTTTGAGTTCAAGGGATGGTACATAGCATTAAGTAAACATCTGATATTAGAAAAGGCATGCCTATTCATTGATAATCACCTTGGGATATGTCGTTACACCCCTGAATTTGATGAGCGGATGAAATCTGGCAAAGTTAATGCAAGTAATTGACTTCACTTATCACCATACTTTTAATGTTCATGCTATGACTTAAGTAAGATTTCTTCAACTGGAACAGCTGCCAAATCATCCAGTTCTGCCTGTAGAGACATTCCTTGTATACTTTTGTATATCCCACTGGAAACAGGAAAATAGAGGATTATCAGGAGCAGCCACCTATGGGTGTTCTTTTAATGGTGCGTTCACACTAAACGCGAATAAAATCATTAGCGCGAATGAATTCAATGTAAAGTCAATGTAGAGATGCGAGTAGTGGTCTGGCAGCACAAATCGTTCAAATTGGGCGATGCGAATAGCGTGCATTCGCGCATGCAGCGCAAATTAATTCCCGTGAATGATTCGCGAGAGTTGAAATATCTGAACTCCAGCGAATCCATCGCAGTGCGATAGCCAATCAGCGTGCAGATCACCCAGTGACGTGTTGTGTGACGTATGGACCAGCGGAGATTCCCTCATCTGGAATATATAGAACACTTTGATACTGTCTCTGAGCAGTGTGGCCATAAACGAAAAAATGAAGTTTGCAGCATTGGAGTTGGAGGTCTTGGTGGAGGTCTAGGTTACAGGCCATAGATCAGAAGGGGAGAGCTGTGACAATATTGCGCGCCCTCCGTCGGAACACTCGGGCCATCGTTGTGCACAGCTGGTTTGTGCATAACGCTGTGCCAGTTTGCACCTGCCTTTCAAACGTGCAAAATATAGACACAAAAACACAGACCGCAATCTGCTTCAGGTTTGATAAATCACATTGCGTGTGCTAAATGATTACATTTGCATCTCCTCCTCCCAGTATGTTGCGTATTGTGATAATCTGCATGTGTTCTGCATATTCATGAAGGCAAACACGCTAAATGGATTGCGCGTTCTATTTTGCTCATTTGACAGGTGCAATCCTCGGTGCTCCCTGTTAGTACATCTGCTTTGCGTGCGCAATCAAGTTTGCACGTGTTTTTATACACGCAAACCTTTAGTAGATCTGGCCCATTGTGCGTTTAAGTTACACAACTCCATTATATCCTGGACTTCGGAGATCACGGTAGGTGACCAATGTTTCCGTGAATAATTGAATACGTTTTTATAGTAACGTTTGCACTGTTTACCCTGAGTGAAAATCTGAGGTTTGATTTATTGTTGTGTGTGTGTGTGTTAAAAAGGGATGGCACGGTTTGTGTAATATTTAACAGAAGTTGTTTGTAATGTAAATTTGAACTGCACATGCTTTAAATGTAGATTTGAGGGTTTGTGCTGATTAAGTTGACTTACATAGAAATCATTCTCTGACCACATCTGCTTATTTGTTTTCTCTCTCTTTAAGTGTAATCATATAATTAAAGTTAACTTTTCAAATGAAACTAGTTCACTGATGGACTGTTTTAAATGTTGTTGTTTTTTTCTTCTGCAGATGCATGTTTCAATTTTTACTCTGAAGTCAAGGATGGACATTTTGAGAACACCTTATGAAAAAAAAAACTGCATAAGGTAAAAGACTAGAATTTGTTCAATAATGCTATGCATTGTTTTCCCATTAGCAACTTCTACTGTTCTAAAAGCAGTGTTTCTGCAAAGAGTCATGGTTAAAGCTCACGTGAAGAACTTTTCTGTCTGCATAGATGGTAACCACTGTGCACATAGATATATGTTGTTCAATGATAGTTTTTTTATACATGGGTCATTCCAGAATTGCAGGTACATTTTGCGTCTCCCAGATAAACCATTTATTATTCCCCTCCCAAAAAATCTTTATTGAATCAACTTTGAAAGAAAAAGAAAACAAAGCTGTCTGAAAGTACCAGAAACGCATCCAGAGATTAGAACAAGTGTCTGATTCCCCTCGATCAAAAACACAGAAACAGATAAGAGGACATAAAATCCCTGCAGAGATTCAAAGAACTCTCTTTCTTCATAATGCGCTGATGAATAATATCAGACAGAAGTACCAACATACCAAAAAAGAGAGAGACAGACAGAGGATATCACAAATTGTGTCAGGAAAGATCATAAAAAATTGCAAACTACAGAAATCGATACAGACCACGCTTGGTTTATCGAGGAAGCCATTTGGCAAAAGGAACCAAAACGAATTGACTTTTCAAAGATGAAAATATCAAACAACACAAACCAAGCTCCAAAAGTCAGTGCAGGAATTATTTTTGAGAGATGATGTCAGCCGCTTGACTACAGGAAAAAAAACAATAATCACAAGGGGGAAAGCAAAAATGCAGAAAAGGTTTCTGAATGATACCATAAGAAATCTTCATTGCAAATACCTTTTTGAGAATACATCAAGTCAGCTGTCGTATTCACTTTTCTGTTATATGCGTCCTTTCTGGGTTATTCACCCATCCATATCTGACAGAGAAACCTGTCTTTGTAAAGCTCTTCCCTGTGCAGAAGCTTCCAACTCCTCAGGACCACTGATTCAGAAATCCTTGCAAACTCATTATGCTGTGAGCCTGCAAACAAAGAATGCTTTTATGGAGAATGCATCAAATGCGGAAGCAATGTTTGTCACCTCCACCGTGACTATGATGCTGAGGATCCAGTGACATTCATTCAGTGGACAACTGAACTGGTAGAAAGGAGGAAGAAAAACAAAGAAAGTGAGAACGAAGCACAACCAGTCCGCATGTCTGAAAAGGGAGATGGAGAGTTCTCTTGGAGATATGGTTGATGCGTTCCAGAACCAGCTGAGAGTTTTCAGAAGGCATCAATTCAACGTAAAAACACAATACATCCATTACCGTGAGCTCAAGAAGAGCATGAAATCTCATGAGTGTTTGATTCACATGGATTTCTCCGAAAATTATGCATGCAAATTGTCGGCAGAGATTCAGGCAGTTCACTTCGCATCTTCTCAGCAGCAGGCAACTCTGCACACGGGAATCCTTCATGTGGGCAGAGTGGACAAACATTTGTGCTTCACAACCATTTCAGCATCATAAGAGCAAGGTCCAGCCGCTATATGGACACACCTGTCCCCTTTGCTAGATAATGTGAAAGCCAACCATCCATCAGTATCTTTGGTTAATTTTTTCAGTGATGGACCTTGCACCCAATACCGCCAGAAAGGCAATTTCTTCATGTTGAGCACAGAGTTGTTCAAGAAGGGCTTCAACAAAGGCACATAAAGCTTCTTTGAAGCAGGGCATGGCAAAGGTGCTCCAGATGGAGTGGGTGGAGCTTTGAAAAGAACAGCAGACTGGATGGTCAGTGAAGGAAAGATATTCCAAATGCTAAGTCATTATATGACCATATACTGAATGCCCAGACCTCTACACAACTGTTCTACATTGATGAGGAATCTGTTGACAAAACTGTGAGGAAGATGCCAAAACGACTCCCAGTGGTCCCTTCAACAATGTGCCTCCACCAGATGATCACTCTCACACCCGGAAAGGTCATCTACAGAGAGGTCAGCTGTCTCTGCTCAACTAAGCAGACTCTTGAGTGGACATGTCACAACACACAAAGGTTGGACTTTGATGTTCAGCTCAACCTTTGCACCACCACCGAATCTGACGGTCAGTGTGGCCATTCTACCACTACCACGGCTGACGATCAACCTGTCCTTCCCAACACCACCGAAGACCATCAAGCGCAGACAACAGGTGAAATCAATTTGGAAAGGAAAGAGATCATTGGACAGTGGTGTGTCATCAAATATGATGATGAAATTTATCCTGGGACCATTGTAGATGTTAGTGAAACCCATGCAAAAGTCAAATGCATGCATAAAGTGGGAAGAAATCGCTTCTTCTGGCCAAACAGTGAGGATCACATGTTAAGAAGTGTGTCTTTCTACTTTGTTGTTACAGTCAAAAGTATCACTCATTGTAGAGATATGCTTATTGTCTGGTCCGATATTACTCAATGGTTGCAGTTATAGGCACTAAAAATAAGAGTATAGAAAGATGCAAACTGTTACTGATTCTCTGTTTGCTTCTGCATGTTATATAGAAGCATCAGTATTGATTGCTGTCTGTTTTATAGTCAGTTAAAATTGTTGACTAGTTTCCTAACCAGCTGTTTAAATAAAGAAAGCATTTTGAAAGACATTTCAAGTTGTCAGTGTGTTGAATTTTTTGTATGTTCATTTTTTAGGCTAGAATTTGTAGTGCTGTTTGATTTTAGTGGATTGTCTCTTTGCTGTCTCCCTATGTCTCATTATTTTTCTCCTTTGGGGATGAAAATTATCCATTAACAAGATATCTGCTTTAAGTCTCACATAAGACTCCTGTTGCTATCGTCTGAACTATTTCTCCTAGTGAATTTTAGGAGAAATAAATGAGAAACAATGAGAAAATTTTGAATGAGGCTGAAATGAGAATCAGCATTTTGTCTCCCGAGAAATAGCAGAGAAAGCCTTGAGCAGTATAATTTTCCTCTGGGAACTGCTGCACAACGTGTTGCAAGCAGTAACACTGTCCCATTTGCCCCAAACTGAAGTAATTTCCACTTCCCATGTTTGAGTGGCGCTTGGATGTACATGTAAAAAATGCAATAGCATTTAAAGGTAAGATTTGCATGCGTGTAGACAGCCTATTGTGTAAATGCATGTCTTATATCAATGCTGATACACACACGTCATGTTGATGGAAAATTTTGATCTTGGAAGGTAAGGCTTAAGAAACCCTCATAATTATTTGACTACAAAATGGATTTAATTCAATGTCGTTATTTTTAGTGTCCCATTTTTTTCCCTCATTGACCTGTCACATTAGCCATGGCAAAATGTTTGTCCACTGGACAGAGGTAACAAAGGCTTTCCTTCGGGGTGAGATGCAACTAGTTTTTCGACTGAAAAAGGGGAGACTAGAAGCCAGCTCTGAGGTTTGTCATATACATGTACATGTCATATGTCTCTATATTTGTATCTATTACCTATCTACATCTGTCTTTGTTTGTTTGTTTGTATTGGATACATCAAATTTTTGTGGATGAACACATTCTGGTCCTGATCTACTAAAATCTCAAATAACGAGCGCTATATTGCGTGTGCAAATAAAAAAATTGCACGTGCTATTTCTGGGCGTGTTGTGGGTGACCTACTATGACTGCGTGTGCAAATGATAACAAGTGCAAAAGTGGTGCAGACCGCCCTATTTTAATGATGATTTTGCGTGCGAACGGAATCTTCCATGACTCATTGACAGCCAAAACCATGAGGACCAAGGCCTGGGTTGGGAGGGTGTTTTCTATTTCACCTGTGCCTCTGTCCACATAGCATTGGAGCTGGTCCCCTGAAAATTCGGTCATCATGTGGATGTACATTTCATCCATCATGAGGGCACAGACAGTTTCTCTTCCCCTTCTCTCTGTTTGCCTGCACATGACTTTTTAGAGCTGGAGCTCTTCTGATGATCTGGAAACAGAGTTGGGATAGCTGTTTACCTCAGGCAATGCTTCCCCTAAAGAAAAACAGAAATAAATTATCTAAAAATGAACACATTTTGTTGTAGTATCGTGCTCTGGAAATTTTTAGAATCATTAGCAAGGTCTGCGCAAATTCAATGAATGATACATAAATATACTTATAAACTGTTGAAATCATGAGGCATACTGAAATGATAGTACACATCACTATCCATTATCCAAGAGATGTGTAAACCTTTGCGTCCGTGGTGAATGTGTGCTCTTCAAAAGGACTACTGCAAAGACGAGATGATGATCAGAACACATTTCATGACCAATTTATGCAGAAATCCAGGTAATTCCAAATGGTTCACATACTTTTTCTTGCAAGTGTATATGCTCAAGTGATCCACTATGCATTTTTTGGAGGAAAATATGCCATTTTCTTTGCAAATGAGCCTAACTGCAAATAACACCTAATTTATTAGCACTGGCACTAACAGACCCACAGTTATGGTGAAGTTTCCACCGTCTGCTGGGGGTTGATTTTAAGGCACAAACTTTTCCTTGATCATGACAATTTCCCCCTCTGGGTGACCTAAAATAACACATCTGTATATAAAGTCTATTACCATTACTTGGACATTGCTATTATCATAAGAATCTAGGGTCAATTCATCCTGGGCTGTCTTAGTTTCAACCTCAGCACATGTAGGCTGTGCCATCACACACATGGATGGATAAAAACATTGAAATTTATGTCCCATCTGCCATGAATTTACTCCACAAATGGTAAGATCTAGCTTTATAGACTGCACAGATTTTTGGGGGAAGTGATGCACAGTTCTTGGTGCAGCTGCAATCCATTCTTGGTGAATACCCTGCTCTGATTCTGTCTGTCCTGCTTTACCTACTCTCCTCTTTGGGTGAAGTTGTGCTCTACTTCTTTCCCCTGTCAAACACAGCTCACTGCCGTGTGTCTGTGCGTAAAGGTGTATTGTGGACATTTCAAAATGTTTATTTTTATCATTTCTCCTGCTGTTACAATGGTTGAGCCCTCTCTGTCTAGGACTTTCTGACTATGACTGGAGTCACATTGGTTTGAACACATATAATGGTCTCAGTGCCCAACACACTGTTGTTTGTTAGTCTCTGTTTGCTGGTACCAGTAGTCCCAGTCAGACTTGCAGTAACAACTTTTCAGCCTGCTGGGGGTTAGATTATGTTTTTTTCTTCAGAAGTGAAAGTCAAATAAAAAAGTATAAGCATTAAAGTGTCAAAGGAGGTGAGAGAGAAGATGGATGAAATGCTAAAGCTGTGTCCGTGTTCAGAATGAAAGCAAACACATTCCTCATAGATAAGCAAACAAAAGCAGACACCACGGGATTAATTAGCAAACACAATCCTTTGTTTCAGCTTGTTTGTTAATCATTTGCAGATTTATTTGTTCTGCCAGTAAACAAGAGACAGAGAGAGACGCAGCGAGAGAAAGAGCTCATTTTCAGTGGATCGTATTATTGTTATTATCAAGCTGGTTGCTTTGGATCTGCAAGTTGTTGCACTCAGCTGTGATTTCACTGCTTGGGGTCAGAGTGATAGACTACCATGTGAGATGAAAAAGAGAGGAAAGCAAGCTTTTCATATTTTAAAAAGGTACAAGGGTGGAAAAAGTTTTATTGTATGATACAAACAGTCCATCAGTATTGCAGCAGAGGAGAAAAGAAACAGAACAGATGAGATATCAGTGTTTCGTTGTGCCTTTGTATTTTTATTTCTATGAGGAAAAATTTGACATTTAGAACTTAAAAGAGAGGAATTCAACACATCTTCACATTGTTATTTCACAGGGCTGTGGTTTGATTTTACGCTGTATGCTACGTTTAAATTATTGTCTATGAAAGGAAGATGGCTTAAGTTAGGATCGAGGTAATGCATTAAGTCAATGTGAAGCCTTATTTGTAGAAATATATTATTCTAGACAGTTTGAATAGTTTCCACTCTAAAACAAGACTAAGGGAAAGGACTAATGAAGCCAGGGAAATACTTTAAGACAGATTGCAGGAACAAACTGTGAGAAGAAAATGGCTGAACCAGGACTTCAGCCAGATCCGTGTCTGGTCCGTCAACACCCATGGTTGCGTCTCTGCTCAAAGGCAGAGAGGTCATTTAAACATGGATAATAAATATAAGGGAATATTTTTGATGAGCCTGTAAGAAAATCCATGTTAAAAAATAGTAGATGATGATTTTGGGACACAAAAAGACCCTCAACCCTGTACTGAAAAGACAGATGAGCAGTCCGTCAGAACAGCTGTTAAATTTGGAAAAAAAAAAGGAGAATAACTACTGAGTCTGGTATGAGCTGGCATCTGGACTCATTACACACTGACATGAGGAACTGAGCAAAAAACTAGAAGAACAGGGGTCAGTAAATATTATCTCTGAACATCAGTTATTAGAAGGGCCACTGTGTGCTGGTTCACATAATCTGGGAACCAACACAGTGAACAGCTGGTGGAGAGTAACCTTCATCTTTCTAAGTTTACAGATGTCTGATCAATATGAGCATAAAGTTGGTCTTGCAGGAAAGCTACTACTTAACTTTAACTTATATATTATATATTTAACAGTTTTAGTCAGACTTCAGTTAATACTCACATTTAAAACCCTTTGTGTCCATCAGTGTCCATCTCCCTCACCTCTCCTCTAACACAGTGATGAGAGCCACAGCGCCACAGCAAGCCTTCCCCTCACACTCCATGTCTGCTCTGCACAGCAGGCTTAATGAGAGAGCCATCCAGCTTTAACAGGTGGCAGTGTGTGGTTGTTTGTGACACTGTATTTGTGCATAAATGTGAGTACATCACTCTCTGGCTCACTCCCTAGTAGAAAAAAAAAAAAAATTCTACAAGAGAGCCTGCATTTCTAAAACATTCACCCTCTCCGCAAAACAAAGAAACCAAATTCAGCCAAATGGTAGTGTCTGTCAGAGGTACACAGTCCTGGAACAAACTACCAGCTCACATGAGGGAGCTTGAGAACTACTGTACCTTTAAAAAAACAGTTAAACATTGGTTAAAAACAAACCAGTCATGTACTCATGAGTAATCTGTTTTCTCACTTGATGCCTATTCCTGATGGCTTTGGCCTCACCTTCCATCCTGTTTTTATAATGTCACAAACGTTTTGTATGTAAAATATGTTTGTGAGTCAGTTCGTGTAGTGTCCTGTTAACTGTTTTGTGACATCCTGTAATTTTAAAACTTGTTTGATATGAGTACCTGCCTTAGGACTACGGATGACTGATAGCTCACTGTGGGCATCTTCACCAAGGTTTGAATAACTGAGGGAGACAGATAGAGACCCAGAGAGACAGAGGGAAAACAGAAATAAAATGGGAAAAGGCCCATGGTTAGCCTTTCTCCATTTCCTTTGTCGGATTACTTTGCTGTTCAATTGTTCAGTTTAAATTCTAATTACCTGTCAACTTAAGCAGAGCTATATCCAGCCCAAAATTAACTCCACATCCTGCCCATCTTCCACCATAAATTGTTGACTTTCTGTCCTCTATGACGATGCCATCTCTGGAGGATGTTTTACTTCTTTACAACAGTCAGATTGATGCTTTCCATTCTCACCCCAAAGACTTTGTTTGAGGTTTCTCAGGTTAACTACAAAGAGAACAGCTCTTCTAACCTTTTGTATGAGACCTCAGCTGCAGTCTGTAATTTTATGTCTGAGTGCAGGGGGGCTTAGCCAGGTTTGAAATAGAGTTGAGGGAGAGAGAATCCACTTGTATAGTAATAAAGAAGGACATACTTTTTCGTAAAGCACCTGCATAAATCAGTTATAGATATATCCACCTGATTAAAGGAAACTCTGACTTGAATTTCATGAATTTGTATGCTGTCACAAAAATAACAACAAAATCGAACATGAAAGTTATGAGCTTCATTCTGAATGTGATTCTGCTGAATGTGACTGATGATCTGTTTGCTTTCTATCTAGAGTGAAGTGGAGAGAGAGTGCAGATAACAGCTGTCTGCTTTGAATGTCAGAACTGAACAAACACATATTGAGAGGAGATTGCAAAATTTAGTAATCAACATAGTGACTTAAACAGTCACTATCTTGATAACAATAAAAGCACTGGAAGCACTAGAGCTGTTTTAAATGTAAGGGAAACTCTGTCAAAGAGTGACAGTCCTGTTTCTAGACTCCCAGTCCCAGACATAATTGCAAATAACCTTGACAAAAAGTGCTTCATTAAGTGAGAAGATAAAAAGGACAGCAACAATGGCAAAAAAGTTGAAGAGAGGGAAAAAAAAGAGTTATAGAGAAAAAGGACATTTAATGAGCAAAAATTGACTGGAGTGGATAATACAGCCAGCAAGAATATAGGGCAACCACAAGTTCCACTCAGTGATAGATATGCACAGATTAGTAGGGAGAAGCCCCTGAACATCACAGGTGACTCCACCTCCTTTACAGTAGACAAATGCAACTCTTTTCTTTCTTTTTTCAAACAAAAATTGACACAATCTACAGCAATCTGACCACCAACCTTAGCTTACAAAGCAGTCACCAAAACCGCTCCAGTTTACCTGAAACCCCTCATCCAGGTCTACTGCCCTTCTCGCCCGCCACACGCAGCCTCTGAAAAGCCCCTAGTCAGTCCCTCCAGGAAGTTGCGATTTTGCGGTCGCAACTGATTTAGTTGTGCGGACAGGTCATCAGCACAAGTATTCCCTGTTTGCATGGTGCGTCTGGAGGCCAAGGCATGCTCACCAGCGTCGTTCTGCAGACACAAAAGGATACCATTAGTTCCATCAACAGGGTTTCTGAAAGGCTTCCCCAAATGAGAGATGAGCAATGTTCCAAAAGCTTTGAGTGAAATGTCTTCAACATTAAAAGAGATTGTTATAAAGTGAAACTGTGTTCTTTCTAAATACTGCATTACATCCTAACGTGCCCTTGTTCCTTGTCAAAAGCCCTCTTGACTAGGAGGGAGGTGTGGTCCAGAGAGAAGAGGGACACAAAGCCGCTGCACCATGTTGTGCAGAATGCCACAGTCCTCACAACGTTGCAAACTTTTGCAAGGTTGTACAAAAGTTTGCCAGATTCATCAAGACATCGCCGCATGCTTTCAAAAGGTTGGTGGCACGCTCCACAACTTGCAAATTGCCTTTTAATGTTGGCCTGTTTGCCCACAGTGTAGAGAAACCTGATGTAGCGACTACTCATATTAATGGTGTCAGTCAGGAGGGCAGGCATCATTGCACTGAGTGATGGCTGTGATATCCCAGATCCAGGGATATAATAAGCTATTATTTATAATAGACGCTTCAAGATAGTAACCAATACTTTATAAAGTTAATTATATCAAAGAAATATCTGTCAGCTAATTCCTGCAGATATGAGCCAGTTACTAAAAGCACCAGAGTGGTTAACACCTGTGTAGGAGCCATATGTGTGTGTTTTATATGTGACGTGTTGGTAAGTGCTGTATATTGATGTGAGGGGGGTGTGTGCACTCTGCTGGCACTTGAGTGGTGGGTACGTCACTGTGGGTGTGGGCGCGGTGGTTACAAGTAATTCCACGCACCTGTAGTCTGTTGGTTTGTTAACGAGGAAGGGTGAGTCGGGAGTGACACTTTCTGTTGACCGCTACGCTTAACACCACATTAGTTTTGCCGTTTCTGTACTTTGTCTTGTATTATATGAAGCATCTGTTCAAGTTGCGCATCGTTAGAAATAAAGAGCATTAACGAGCATTAGAAGTGGATGTGTGTTTCTGTGAGTGCGCGTCACAGGTAAACTCCCGTGCTTAGCCTTCCGCGGCGTGTCGGTTTTGGTTTGGATAAATCGTCAGTCAGCCGCAATAACCTGGATATGTACAGGAACGGCACGGTTCCTTCGGGTTTCTCTCTTCAGCTGAGAGCCCAATTCAGCACATATATCCAGGAGCAAAGCTCTTGGAAATCCGAAGTCTGTTATTAGCCAGTCATCATCTTGGGCCAAAGAATCTGCGTGGTCTGCAAACACACAGTCTCTGCAAATTCAACTGTTGGCGAAGTCCTCCAGCAGTGAGAGTGCATCCATCACACAGCATTTATGCATGAGTGTCAGTGCAGGTTGTATATGTCTTCACAAAGTATTTGTCTTCGAAAGATTTAACTTGAGTGAAAAATTTTATGAAAAAGTAGTACGATGGCCAATCAGCATTCACTGACTGATGATGTCAGAAAGGGAGGAAAAAATTGTAAAATCTGTGTGGGCTGGACCAGAGCCTGGTAAGGTCACTTTTTTTTTCCCCCTACCAATTGTTCCATCCAGATAAAGCAAGTAATTATCTTGTGTCATACTTCCCTCTGTTGTTGAAATATCTGACCTCATCTGGAAATCCAAGCCATCTACCTGCCTGTGAGACCCACTTCCTACCACCTTGGTAAGAGCCTGCCTATGCCCCCCCTGTCTTCCCAAACAACTGCTGTCATATACTCCTTTCTTACCTCTGGTGTTGTACCCTCATGTTTCAAATCCGCCTCAATAACTCCATTACTCAAGAAACCTGGTTTAGACCCTAATGACATCAATAACTTCCATCCTATTTCAAACCTACCAATTTTATCCAAAATCATTGAAAAAACAGTTGTATCTGAGGTTCATTCTCACTTGTCCGACAATAACCTTTATCAGTAGTTCCAGTCTGGTTTTTGAGCACTACAAAGTACAGAAACAGCCCTGGTAAAAATCACAAACAACCTCCTCATGGCAGCTGACTCCGGACTTCTCACCATCCTCATCCTTCTTGATCTCAGTGCAGCCTTTGACCTCCTCAACAGATTAAACTCAATTGAAATCACTGACACAGCCCTTCACTGGTTTACCTCTTTTCTCTCCAGCCTCATTCATTCATTTCAAATCCTTCAAATCTCAGTAATTTCCAGTCACTATGCGGTTTTGTTTGGTGTTTGTTGTTACATGTGTTAATACTTGCAGTCACTAAACACAGTTTAAAAACTGCAACAATCAGCACTTTTTACCTGATTGTTCAAGTTTTTAAATGTTATGCTCTGAACTATTAAAGGTATTTTAACTTATTGCTACACTCAGGCTAGTGTCTCTGAAGACGGCACCGATTGAATCCCAGACATCTCCAGTACTTCAAAACAGATATAACGCAGCAATCAGCCATTGTACTGATGCAGAAAAAGGCAGAATGAAAAGGTGGTAACAACAGGTTTTAGTAACACATGATTTTGACTCCAAATTTAATTTCCATGTGCAGAAGAGCACATTTTGAAGACAGACAAAGCGACAGACAATATTTGTTCAATGAATGAGACGTACATTTTTCACACATTTAGTCTGTACAAACCAATTGGACGTAAATCCACAAGAGATTATCAGAGTAGTCGTGTGAGCTGTGCATGTCACTGTGTGCAGGTATGGAGGTAAGGCAAGAGCTCAGACCAAAACTGATCAAGCAATCAGAAGACCTGGATAAATGTCCTTTAATCTGGGTTTTTCAGGTTGAAATTGAGAAGATGCTTAATCCCTTTTACTTTACCAAGATGTTGGGATGAACAAGTATGTATTACCTCAACAACAGCCCCAGGCAAACACCTTGGATCCTACAGGATGGAAGCTATACAAAGGCTGCAATCCAAAAAAGTTGAGTGTACCAGACTTTAAAGTGCACCCTGGGGCACCAACAAAGTGAGCCTTAAACCTGCCTTATAAACATTTTCATTAATCCCACTCACATTGAATATATTGAGCAAGAGATTCCCTCCAATTCATGTGATGCAGTGTTGGTGTAAGAATCATCTTGCATGTGTGTGTAGAAATATCTGCCCTTGGTATGTTTCAGACAAGTCCTCTCTTTGGATGACAGCACTGTGTCAACATTTAGAACAGCCTGAGAAAATGTAATGAGGTAAAGTGTCACAACATCTCACATCGCTCTGCTGGTCTTCAGTTCTGACAGCCTGACTCTGCTCAGTGTGTGTGTGTGTGTGTGTGTGTGTGTGTGTGTGTGTGTTCATTGGTTCTATCTTTAGTGTCTGTTTAAATTTAGTGTTGGGGTAGAAGCCACAAGTGAGAAGCCAGGGACAGTGATGTCAAGAGTCAATCCAGCTGTCATAGTGCCATCAGTATCACAACTTCACTCTGTTTCTCCCTCCTCTGTGTGGGAGCTGCAGACAGTGGAAGACTTAAGGGAAATGTAGAATATATCCAAAGAATCATAATCACTTGCAGGCTTAAAGGCCATCCTTATCATGCTTTTTATATTTTTTCTTCCACACTTATTTCATTCCCTACTGCCTTCCACTACTCCCTTTTTATTACTCACTTAAGAGTTTTTCACCTTTCTTCCCACTTGTGAATATCCCTGAATAGCAAGTTTCCATAAGAATCCTCCTTGGACTCCGTCGGTCTTACCAGGCTTATTTCTTTTGACTTGGAAAGGTTCACAGGAGTCCCTTCAGGGCTTCTGTAATTTGCAGCTGCAGCATTCCTCAGGCCTCTGTGAGGTTTTTCTGTTACTTGACATCTTTATCTGCCTGAGATACCCAGACGTCCATCATTAACACAACTTAGCTCATATTAAAAAACAAAAACTGTACATCTTAAAATTGACTAACATTGTGAGTATTCTGTTCCTCCTATCATCCTCATTTCCTTCCTTACAGTTTGCTTCATACCACCAACTCTATCTTTCTGATTTCCTTCCATTCTTTTTGCTTCCTTCTTTGCATCCCTCTTTCTTGCCCTCTCACATTCTATCTTTTTTTTCCTTTCATCCTTCAACTTTTGTCTGTTCTCCTCTTCTTCCTTTCCTGGGAGATGAAAAGTTGAGGAATCCAAAAGGTTTGGGGAGTTAATGAGGCATGTGGGAAACTGGCAAAGCAAGCTGTCACATGACAGAAACAGACTGTCATTTACACATTGTCACATCAGTCCTCATGCATGTTTATTTTGAGTCACATTTTTTATACTTATGCATTTCAAGTTATTTTTAATGATGTGAAAAAGTTAATTTATAAAAAAGGTCTATATGCATCAGTCTTTAAGTCAACATAGTCCTTGAAAGTTTTTTTTAACAACTAAATGACATCTCTTTAATCACAAAAAAACCCCCAACCTTAACCAATCAACTGCAAGAAATCAGTCACTACATACTTAAAATCCATGCAGTTAGCATGCATTTGTCACAAAATATTGATCCAACACCAGATTATCAATTGATCTCCAATAGTGTTTATGCCCAGGCACGGCTGAACTTAACATAACACGGTCTTTTGGGTACAAGCACTCAAAGTTAATGATTTATCAGGTTGAATACATTCCTGTGATCCCTGACCTATGACCCCGTTATAAGAAGAAATGACCCTTAAAAACTCAGATCAGCCTGTTGTCTTTGCAAGCATGAATGTGGAAAATTCCAGGATTGATTATAGACTAAAACAGGATTCAACATCGATGTGCCAAACTGAGCATGGTCAATAACTTTGTACCAACAATCATGTGTTAAAGCTCAGTAAAACCCTGTGGTGTTCATGTTACTTCATGTATTTGAAAAGACAAAAAGAAAAAAAAAACATGTCATTTTAACCATGCCACTGCCACTTCTCCTTCGTACTCTTTTCTTTGTTTTCCTGTTACCCCTCATCTGCAGCATTTTTATCACATGCTCCACCCCTCACTAAGCTCAAAGCTCCACTGTGACCTGTGTGTCCTTGCTTGTGTCTGACACCAACACAAACACGCAAACTTGTACACAAGAACCAAAATAAACCCATAAACCAAAGACATCACAGAGCTATTCTCTGACAGCCAGGTAATCCCATCACACAGCTGGGTGAAAAATAATCCAAAAATGGGGAGACTAGATCCAGACCTTCTTTCACATCAGGATAATTAGCTCACATCAAGTTGGTGTTGGTGCTTTCCTCCTGAATTCGATACTCAGTTGGACTCCAACAGGTGAAGTAAACCTATCATGTGTTGTCTTCCCCCCTTGAGCCACAATGTGACACGGCGTCTGGTCTGCAGCAGTGACCTCTGAAGTCTCCATGACCAAGTATTGACTCGCCGATTGCACAGCTCCATCCAGAGAAGGCCTGATTATAATAGTAGCTGTAGCGGTTACGTTCCCACAGACAGCTTCCGTCATGGAAACATGGGTTGGTCTGACAGGGGTTAATGTCAGTGGTAAAGCTCTTGTTGGTTGACGCAAGTAACTTGAGTTGCGCTGCAACTGTCGGTAATTCAAAATGTGTTCAACCGGTGGTGTAATTTACTTAATTGTAGTGGTTATCTTCTGATTGTCCCACCTATTTATTTCTGAAGCAGAGTTTTGAAGCCTGTGGTCCATGGTTGCCATATTGGAAATGCTTGCTCAACCTGATGTCGGTTGATCTAGCTTGAGGCAAAAAGGCGGACTTAAAGCAGACTTTAAGCCTCCTCCCTAACAGTTACAGTGGGCTGATCCCAAAGCTCTCAACAGTTTTCTCCTTATATCATTTCCTGTTTTATTTTTTAATAACCCTTGTCTTTGTCTTCCATATCCTGCTCCTTAGGTTTACCCACCTTGTGCTCTCTTCCTCTGACTGCTCACCTGTGTCTCATTATCTCCTGATTGTCTGTGTATGTAAGCCTTGTGTTTTCTCCCTCATGTTGCCAGTTTGTTGTGTTCCCTCGTCGTTTTGTTCCAGCTTTCTTGTGAGTTTGGTAGTGTTTGACCTTTACCTTACGAAGCGATTTATTGTGTACCACCTCGGACTGTTTTTAAACCTTGCCTTTTATCACACCTTCCTGAGTGAGCTTGCATTTTGGGTACATTTATCTGATTGGTTGTCAGCATGTGGTTGTTTGTCTTGAAAGTCCAATGTGTAGTTGACTATGTTTTAGAATTGTTGACTGTTTGTGTTTCTCCATGTCGTTTTTGTGTGAATTGTTATGTTTGTAACTCTATAAAGCTGTTACTTTGGACAGGTCTCTGAAAAATAGATTTTTAATCTCAATTGGAGCTCATGGTTAAATTAAGGTTTAATACATACACAGCCTTTGATGCACTGATCCATACACTTGAGTAGAAAACTGTGAACCAGGGTAACATCAGGAAGCAAATCATGCATCTGCTAATATGAAGGCCAAACTAGCACCACGTTTTAACATTCACACACAAATACAGAAATTTCAAAGCTCTCTATACATGCCATCTAATGTAATTATGTGTTTGATGGCTTGATGCCCTATATTGTCATAGCTGCGATGGTTACCCCCTGTGGAGAAATCTAGTGCTGTCTTATCTTGTCTTTAACAGGGACCGATGAGAAAACAGCGGAGCTGATTTATCTCTGCTCGGAAATTTACTTCCTCCTCATGGGGAAGAGGCACAATGCCAAGAAAGCCTGGACGTGAGTTGTCAGTTTTGGTGTATCATGTTGACCAACAGAAACACCTGAGCTCAGTCATCCATGCACTGTCGAGATAAAGTTACCTTTGAAGGTTGTGGTATATTCCGGCATTTTTAGTCAGAAATCCCCTTTGACTGACATTAAACTCATATTGTAAGTGACAGTACAAAGGATGAAATAGACTGACCTAATATTTTGCCTTACATTGAAATTATCCAGCTTCTTGGCCTAGAGGGGCAAGTCTCCATAAAGTGTCAAAGAAATGGGACAACCTAAAAAAGAAGTATATGGTGAGACAGTTCAATGTTCATGCATATAGTGTAGTTCAGATATTGGTAAAGCTTTGTGTGTCTCAATGCAAAACGTTATATACCTTTCAGCGTGTCTTCATCTCACTGACAAGTCATTTTTCTTGTCTTACAGGAGCTGAGGAATCCCCCTACAGAAACAGGGACTGACAGGGGGGAGGCCACGACTGCAACTTGGCCATGGTTTTCCCTCATGCATGAGGCCACTGGGGCGTAGCTCTGCATTGAGCTGCCGGTCCTGATGGACTCACATGTGTGCAGGAAAGCCATGAGCCCGAAGCTGCCATGGCCTCCACACATGGCTCATCATCTGCAGTTTGTCACCGGGCTCGTGACGAGGAGGAAGAGGAACAGCCTGGCACAAGCTGTGGATCCAGCACACAGGCAGATGATGGGCAATCAACCTCTTCCTGCCCCCCCGCCTAAAAAAGGGCAACAAGAGGGGATCTGCTGCAGAAGGAGGATGAACGCTTCAAGGCAGCAAAATAAGCTACAACAATTTTTAAACTTTTACAGGATTTAGTTTAAAAATAACATTTTATTAAGTAAAATTTAATTTCTGTCTTTATGTTTTGCATCAAAATATATTGTTATTAAATCATTTTTATTTATAATAAACATTTGGAACATCTAGAATGCAGTTCTGGATTTTTTTTAACCTTTGCAATGCATATTTGCACATAGCTTTTAAATAAGTGTAATGTGATTTAAGCCACATGTTAACAGTAAAAGGTTGGAACCAAACTAAGGATTGAGGTTGTCTTCTATTTTTACAGCTGTTGTACATTTATGGAGTTTCAAATAAATTTTGGAGACTTCGGAAATGAAAATGAAAATGCAGCGAGTGGATGTTGATGGACAAGGGAGGACAGATCCAAATCGCAACAGAGCAGAGAAGGAGCGGACACGGACCTGGTGGAAGTCTGGCGTTAGCCTTCCCTAGTCTACATTACACACCGCCCTTTCACGTACACGCAATTAACACATGGGTCAAGCCATTTTTTGTGCATATCAAGAAAACTAAACAAATTATTCTGGTGTTAAAATAAGCACGAATAAAGCAAGCAAAATTTAAATTGCATCATGTGTGAACACATCTTCGACCCTGTCTCCATGACTTTCTGTAAATTTCAGATTCGCTGTTGTCATGACTGATTACTGCCAAGAAGAGGATAACACAGGATGGACCCCCTACTGCTGTTGTCCTGCTTCTCCTTCCAAGTCCTCCTGCTGAGTCAAGGTCCTCATAAATCAGCTGATAATCACCCAGTCATGCTCACTGGCACAAGCCCCTTTTTTATGGCACATTACAGCATTGTTGAGGTTATTAATGTGTTTAACGTTGCTGGGCTGTAACTCTATACCTGTTTGGTGTGAAATGTTTTAGCAGATTAATGGTGGACACTGGGGAGATTAAGTGGTTAGTATCACTGTTAGATTTAAGGATGGGACAGAAAAAAAATCTGTCAGGGATAGTTTGTGAGCAGAGCAGGCAAAACATTTAGTTTTATTCTGAGTGCATAGGATTTCATATAGGATTGCAGCACCTGGTACAATCTGTCCGGTCATCTAATACACTGCATCTTCTCCATGATAACAACCAGACCCACCTATTGATGTATGAGCAGAAATGTGTTGTACAGTGTACTTCCCCTGAATGTCTGGGAATTTTTGACATTTTTGTGTCTGCATCTGTGAGTGTGTGAGTGTGTGTGTTTGTGTGTGTGTGTGTGTGTGTGTGTGTGTATTTATAGATGTTTGTTTGACCCTGATTCATGACAGGCTGATGATGTATACAGTAACACCAGTGTGTGTTCCATTTCCTGCGAAACAGGGAGAGCGACCGCTGTCGCAGAGAGGCTGCTGTTGATACATGAGGCAGGATAGTGATCATTTCCTCATCAATGAGATGTGTAAATCTGTGGGGCAGCAGTCTGGCTCAGTTAGAAGAGGCGCTCCATTTACAGAGGCTACAATCCACAATGTAGGAGTGATTCTTGCCTACATGTCAATCCCCCTTCTCTTTCCCCATTTCCCTGGGCCCTTGTACACATCTAGCCATTAGCGATGAAAACGGGCCGTTTGCACTAATGGTGGGGAGAAAAAATGGATTAGCGGTATGCATGAGCCAGGTTAACCCCCCAACAAAGCATTACATTTAATGGCGGTAGATCCCACCATTATAGGTGCTAACAGCAGGATTACCGCACCTGTTAAAGGAGGGCGGACATCTTGTTGATGCGTTACCATTTAAGATGAAATATGCGAAGACAATTAATATTTAGGGATCGAACTAATCCTTTGGAAAAGTATGACAATGTAGAAATATACAGCAAATTTAGATTTAGGAGACGTTACATAATTCATAGGCGACCTACCAGCAATACCGTGAGGGGAATCCTTCCCAAACAACTCCGTTAACAAGTCCTCATCCTTCAAAGGGGGGACAGGTGGTCCTCCACCTTGACCACGTTGGTGTTAGTGCTTGTTGCGCATAGCCGCTTTCATGTTGCTTATTGTATTTTTTAGGTCTTCTACTGTGCGCACAGTAACACCACACGCATTTACCCGGTTCAAGATCTTAAGCCAAACTTTCCCTTTCTCCTTGTTTGTAATCTTTGACGGTTGACTTGCTGATAATAGCTGTTTGTTCATTCTATACTCTTGCAATAAAATGTCAATTTCTTCTGCTGAAAAATATTTTTATCTTGATCTTCTCTCAGTCAAATCGGTACGGCTCGCCATGTTTATTGTTGTTTATGCGTAGTAGGCATACGCAATTCGAATTTGTTGAATAGGGGTTTTCCAGGAGGTTCCCTGGACATATGACATTTTGCACCAGCCTCGCTCTCATGGCACAATTAGTTAATTGGCCAATTATTTGCAGGCGTGTGTGCGGCTAACGCTACGGCCAAATGGTCCGTTCCATAACGGTACGTTAAGACTAATGGTCCCGTTTTTGTAATGCCTAGATGTGCATACGGGCCCAGGTCTCTCTACCTGTTGTAACCGTAGACTGTATAAATAATGGATGTAGTATCCATGACATCAACCATCTGTTTCAGAAGCGCTGTTTTGAAGCCAATCGTCTGCACCATATTGGATATGCTGAATTCAACCCAACTTCTGTCGAGTTAAAGAGGCGGGCATTGAGCCTCCTAGCCAACAGCTACAGTGTTCCGCCCGTCAATCCAGTCAGATTTGCCTCTCATAATGGAAAACTCATAATCTTAATATCTTCGAAATTGCTGTGCTATGACTAAACTAAACGTTGTACCAAGCTGTAAACGTGTTTATTTCTGCTGTAAAGATTGTATTATTTGAGTTTGTGTGTAAGTGGTTTCCGGTTCTTCCAGAGCCAGCCTCAAGCAGACACTCGATGAACTGCAGTTTTTAAAACTTCCACATTAGCTTCAATTCTCGCAGACGGAGGTTTCCGCTTGGTTGTAACATAGCGGCAATCTTTAAAAAAACAATCTGAATCTACTTTCATTGCTGCTTCTCTTTAGCCTAAACTGACCGATGGCGACCCCAACTGCTCCATACCATCTATCGATAAATAGTGGTCTACAGTCTTTTTGCTCATTTTGTATGTACAGCGTGATATAAGTGTGTGACAACAGCAACATACAATGTAAGCAGCAAGGCAAGTTACATTATACATGACGGATCTGGTATTTGAAGATTCAGGGCAGTGAAGCAATTTATTTGGATGACATTTAGATTGTTCTTAATTGGGAATGTGCAAGTGTGTGCAAAGACTTGGAAACTAGAAATTAATATGCAAATGAACACCAAATTAAAAACGGCAAAGGATAGAGAGAGCCATGGTAAATGAGAGAGAAGGGAGGAAAGGAAACAAATTACAATTTAGTTAAGAGAGGGAGAGCTAGTGATGGACAGAAAGTCACAGAGAGCCATCTGACGTTCCTTCTCTCTAGCTTGCTGCTTGCTTATGATTAATTACACACTGGTCCTAAATTAGGTCGTCTCTTCTTTTACTGCTGTGAGTCTCTTTTTACATTCAAAGGACAGACGGAAATGAGAGCAAGAAGAAAACAATCCTTGTACCTTTCAGCTTTGTAAAGTACACACATGGGGGTTGGGAGATATGAAGAAAGAGGTTGATATTAGCCTCACATAGCTTAAGCTTTAGAAGCTAAGTAGATAACGTTGAGCCCTCCTCTCTGACAAAGATACTGCAACTTATCTTTAGTCTTGTTTAGATTATCATTAGCTATGTTCCCCTTTCCTATGGGGTCATTTTAAGTGTTTTAACACTCGGTCTACCAGAATTCTGCAACTACTAGAATGACCATAGCAGTAATTTTGACTGCTCAGACAATATTTGCATATAATTTGGATAATCAATAAAAAGATCTAAGAATGAATTGATGGAATAGGTAAAACACACATCAGGACACAAAATGAAAATTCTAATGAATGAGTATTTTATTCATTTAATTGTCACCATCATAACTTTATCCTGCCTTGAGAATAGGTTGGTGTCATCATAAGACCTTAACAATGAAAAGTCAACTGTTTGTTGAACAATGTTGCCATGGCAATGCAACAAATTGTTTTTTTCACCATTAAACAGAAAATTGATTATACATCAGCAGAACTTCACTGAATGTGTATGATGAGAAATCTGAAATCATTTGACCTCTGTTATGTGAACACGGTTAGACAACAAAAAGACGAAAGGGTTCTCAATTTCCATAACAGTAGAATACAAGTATTACAAGTATCACCACTCAGTGATTTAAAAAAAAAGGCGAAGAGTGATCTCACAGCAGAGAGATCGTCAGCTCATTTCCAACATTTTTCCTTGTTTTCATGTGAACAGGATACAAAGAACCACCGCTCAGTCAGCCCAGAGTGGTTACACGGTTATATCACACATCACCATGGAGCCCAGTGCTCCTCAAGGCTGTTCTCTAACAAATCCCTTTCATTTAAAATACAGCTGACAGTATTATATTTTACAGCAGTGTTTGATATGAGAAAACATGGAATTACACCGCCCAAAGAAATAACAAGAGGGAGTTTGCAATGAGAAGCAGATTAGATGATGTAAGATTAGGCAGAGGGTGGATTTGAGGGACAGGACTCTATTTTGTTAGGCAGTGTCAAGGATCCTGCTGTGACTGAGGACCACACAGACCACATATATGGTTAGATAGCAACTGACTGCATATTGATGTAGCATGTTGGAGTTCAAAAGACCATGAAACATTATTGTGGACAGATTTATCAGAATAATCTGAGGAGTAATAAAAGACACAAAGTCAGGAGGACAGGCAGATAGGGAGAAGGGGAAATGACTGTAAGGAAATAAATGAAAAAGAGAGAAAAGAGGTAGACAAACAGCAAAGGGAAATCAAAGATTGAAAATGTGCCCTCTTGTTCCAGAAAACGGATCCAAGGTCTTCAACAGCCAACAGACAAACTGAACATCTTTCCACAGAATTATACTGCTAATATGCCACCCCAGCCAATTCCTGTATCCATTTATCTCCTTCATTCCTCCCTCAAACTTCACAAACGCGCACACACGCACACACACACACACACACACACACACACACACACACACACACACATACTGGCTCGCTTCCAAATTTCACACTGTAATTTGGTTGTGGGCTGCCTGCCATGTTATTGATGCTGCCAGAGGTCTGATCCATCTTCAGCCCGGGACAAGGCTGTCGTCAGGATGGCTGTAAGTCAGAGGATTCTGTCCTCTGGTGCCTGCCGAAGTATCAGACATTCATAATTCAGAAGCTGGACAGACAGCAAACATTACTACACCATCCCCATAAGTCCACTAACTCCAACTGCTAGATGACAGAGCCCATGAGCATCAGGTTAACTTCTAAACTTATCTGATGCTGAGACTAGAAAACCATTTTTTTTTTACTTGTATTTGTGTTGCTACAAAATCCTGTCTTATGACATGTTGCACAATATGGTAATAAGACATAAGTACTTAAGATAAATATGAAATGTGTCTGCTCTTTCACGTGAGAGATTAAGACATATTCTTCTCTGTTAATGTGTGTGTGGATTTTAGAGGTTTACTCAGAAGTAATCTTGGCATGCATGGTGTGCCTTCACATATATTTAGTCTTTCTGTGTGTCCACCCATCTGTGTGGGTTTAGCTGGAGGCCACAGAGATGAGGAACTGGAAAGCTGTACGTGGTGTTATATACCAACATTTTACCACTGATATATGGCCAAATAGGACGCAGAGAGGACTGAGGCTGTTCTGATAACAAACAACGAATGAAGACAGGAAGGAAGTAAATCATGTAGGAGGAAAGCAGAAGAGGAATAGAGGAGGAAAGATGTACTCTCCACAAATGTTGTTCCACACAGATGCATTGAACATTACAATTTGATCACAGCAGCCGGTTCACTCACTGTCACTTGAAATCAGTGCGAGCATGTTGAGGCAAACAGCAATTATTGTGAACAAGTTCAAGGTGGAGTGAAATAAAGAATGAGAGAGGGAAAGAGGCTGCAGTCAATTACAAGTCAAATCTAACACTTTGTGTCTTAATTGATTTGTTAGCTGCTAAGATCTCAGGCTCTCCCCACTTCACCTGACTGTCCTTACCCATTAATTACTTCATTAAGACCTGGCTGGTCTCACCTCAGTGCACTGCTCTGCTGTCTGCAGTGTGGGAGGAGAGAAACGGAAGGATACAAAGGTAGAAAAAGATTAGGTATGCTTGACACGTGACGGAGTAAAAGAGAGACGAAAGGGTAATGTAGAATGAAACAACAAGAGACACATACAGTGAGGTAATAGAAGTGAATCACAGCAGAGGCTGTAAATTCAGATGAAGGGCACACAGGAGTGTTTATGAACTGCTGTTAATATGCTGTATGTCACCTCAGGATAGAACTGATGTGATTAATGATTTTAAATCTCACTGAGCTGCACACATAATTGAATAAATTGCAGCTTATTAGATAATCACTCATAATCAAGAAGATAACAGTGACAGGGAGTTCATTCTGTAGGAACACCAGAGAATTAACAAACCTGATGGGATGAGCCCAAAAGCAAAGTAAATCCAGAGGGGTTGTTTAATTCTTTGGTGTCCTTGTCTATTGTCACTGAAGCTTTCTCTACTTATTTGTCCTTATAGCCTTGAAAGGTGTGCACACGCTTCCAACAACAAAGTACTCAGACACTGCAGACCCAGATTCTATTTGTGCACCCACAGAGACTAAAGTGAAGATAGTCAACTGAAGGACACCTGTAGATGTTTGAGATAGCCCAGTGGATGGTGGATTAGTCTAGAGGTGGCAATGCAAGTCAGATGTGCTTCTTATTTTCTCCTTTGTTTCCTGTATCAATGACATGAAAATAGACGGCTGCATTGTTAAATAACAGTGTTCTGCTCCTGGTATTTGAGCTGTGTCACTGAGCACCCCTACAGGTCTGGAACGCCTCCATTAGTATGTCAGGATTTGCAGCATTTTACTTTGGCTGTTCCTTTCTGCTTTTATGTCATGTGACTTTGGATTGTTTGTTAATTTGCAGGGCATATGCTGTATGTGCAGTTATTTTAGCTTTTTGCAGCACTTTATTTTTAAAGTGCGCTTCTGCTGTTGTGTTTGCTTTGAGCTTTTGCATGTGTTTTTTAAATTGGCATTGTTTGAGCATTTGCAACATGTCTCTCAAGATGAAGATCGTTCGGGTTATTGTACATCATCTGCCCTTGTCTGCCCCTGTAGACTATATAAAATGAGTTGTCATTAAATAATCTTTCTTCTTACCTTAAACCTTCATGGGAATTTTACCTGCATTACTTTTAACTCTGTTATCCTCAAACATGTTTTGTCCTCAGGGTCGATTTGACCCCAGCAATTCAAACCCCCAGAAACTGACTTGTTACCCACCTTATGGTTTGCTGCTTTCAGTTAAAAAAGCTGGAGGGGTTGGGTTGTGTTTCTCTGTTGTTCTGCTCTGGATGTCCTTCCAAACTGTTGTATCAGTTGTTGATGCTCTTGGAAGGCACCGTCTACTCTGGGTGGGTTCCACTAGCGAGTAACCTACTCCATATAACAAAGGCATCGTAGGCGCTCACATCAATGGTGCTGAAGGAAATTACAGCGGGCCAACAGGCAGTTATGCATCTGCAGCTATATGTGGCTGTGACCTTGTCCAGGTTGTCAACCCCTCCCTTTGTCAAATTGTATTCCAAGACCATTTGTGGTTTTCTGTCTTCTCTGGTTCATCTTTGTGCATAGCGCTCATCAGCAGGACATTTTTCCCCCTTTCTTGGAGCAATAGGAGACGACAGGGCTTTGTCTGTGAAAGCAAACATTGAAGATGTTGCCGCCCTGTTCTTCATCACAAGAATCTCAGAGAGAAGCTCCAGAATGGTGAACCTCTTCCCATCCTTACTTCTGAGAGACTCACCCTCTCCAGAATGCCCTTTTTATACTCTGTCATATTACTAACGTGTTGCAGGTGTTTTATAATTATTATAAATTTTGTGTCCCAAGTTTTTTTTAAATTGGGGTTGTACCCAAACAGGCTCCCTCAGGAACACACTCTCATATGGTGAGAGATGCCATGTGGAAAAACACAGGAGCACTTACAAATACATAAGCAAATTGCTTGCTTCACATCAAGCCCCCGTCTTAGCCCTGTTTATTTAGATGAAGTGGTCCACTGCTTAAGCTTAAAGCTTAAAACCAAACATTGTCTGCTGCATCAATTATTCATTGTGTGAATGTGTAACTCACAGCTGGTGTGTGTTTACAGCAGTGCAGTGATGTTACTGAGAGAACCAGCTAGAGTTGCATCATCAACATCATCATCTTCATCATGTCAATGTATAGTTTGGCTGTCCTCAGTTTAGATAACTTCTAAAAATTACAGCAGTAAAAAAGGATTTGCAACACAACACAGCACATCACATTAGCCAAGGAGGGAGAACATACACAAATATGTGCATGCATAAAATAACTGTTCATAAATTATTCACAAGGCCTGCAGCTCTCTTATGTGTTAGTGAGGATTGCGAGCCTGAGGTTCATTTCTATAAGACCCATGTAGACCTGACTAATAGTCCCATAAATAATCCAAATAGCTTACTGCATACTTTTACTACAGTTTGGTGTGGGAGAATAATTAAACACATTAGTTTGGTTTGATCATCCATGTAATGAGCCATCTAATAAATGAAATGACCCAATTACACATACGTTTGGAAGATGTTTTAGTGCCTTTAAGAGCACATCTAACAGTATGATCTGAAGCTGTACATCTGCGGGTGAGAAGCTTGATTGAAACAACTCAGAGCCAAAAGGCTGCAAGATTTTTTTTTAATAATAAACACTGTTCAGATGGTAACTGTGTGCTCCTGGCATAGTTCTGCTGTTTTGGCTCCACTTATGACATTAAATAGTGAGAATAGAGGCTGACAATGAGAAAGGCAGAGAGGGAGAGAAAGAGCCATGGCACCAATGCATATCTTTGCCTTAACCTTTTAACTTAGTTTCAGTACATCGTACTGAAAACATTATTTGAAAGTACTAAAAGACTGAACACTAAAGTGTTTAAAAAGGCCATGAGTTCAGTCCTGAAGAATCTCTCTGAGGTGGCTGTTGAGCTTCAGAAGGAGCTGTTTTTGTTAGCATGCTACCTTACTGCTCTTATAAGTTAATTTAGATTACTTTCCAACATTTCTAACATGCTTTTTAAGATTCAGCATTAACCAGTATTATCCTTAGTTTACCTAACTGATTACTCACCATGACATGTTTTGTAAGATTCAATTGTTCTATGTTGAAGCTCGAGTTGCTCCTCGTCATTTGGAAGTTATAAGAGAGTCTGGATGTTGGGCACAAAGGCCACGCAGGTAAAATGCAGCCTTTCTCCTCAGCTGTTGGTCAAGGGGGCAGAGCCACTCCTCCGTTCATTCAGTGTTGAGGCTATTTATAGCTCTAGGTCAGAAAGAGCCGCATGAGGGATCAGCTGAGTGTAAAAACTAAAATAAAATGGAGAAAAAAAGGAACGATAAAAGTGGCGACTGGACAGCCCAATGTAACAAAGTAAAAGTAAGTTTTTTTCAACACAAATTTACTTGAGTAGGAGTAAAAAGTACTCTGCAAAACAAATACTCTCAGAAGTACCATTTTTGGAAAAAAACTACTTAAGTACATGTAACGGAGTAAATGTAACGCGTTACTATCCACCTCTGTCCATCAGTAACTGGGAAGTGTTGAGATCTAAGGTTTAGCCTGAGGTGTGTATAGCATTAGAGCTAATACAGTTCAGTGATCCTTAAAGAGACACATCAGCTGTCAGCTCTCCATCACAGTAACATTAATAGTCTGTTCCTTACCCCTCTTTTCCGCTTTCTATCTTCACCTTTCTTCCTCTGCTCCTCTCCCTCTTGAGTTGCTGGTCCTAACTGTAGGGTCTGTTAATTCCAACTGGCAGAGACATACAGTAGATGGCAGTGAGAGCGAATGGCAGGGCATCCCAACCTCCACATTAATTTGATAGCGCTGTGAATTATACATGGAGACGAATGCTTTGATTTTCATTTATACCTTGCAGGTTGGCATCAGTTCTCAGCACAGCAGCAAGTAGTTATATTGATAAAGCCGGCAATTTCCAGGTAGCATCTAACATTTATTGGATCATTCATCTGTCTGTCTTCAAGAGACACCTTATTTTTTCCTCTTTTTTTATTCTTCCTCTTGAATTGATTCTAGGTTGTGTTACATTTGGTAGCCATTACAAAAAATAAGTTGGGGTGTGAGTCCTTTAGACTTGAGAGCCTTGCAATCTAAGCACTGAGCAACCTGAAGACATTTGGAATCCCTATTATTGATAACAAAGTTGTAACTACACTTGCAAATATTGACCAGTTTTACAAATACATTGAGCCACAGGGCAGAGTACCTGCAAAACATCCAAAACTCTTCAACATTGCCATGTCACTGATACGCTTGCCACTCCAGCCCCCTTATTTTGAAAACCAGATTGTCCTTTGACCCTCCACCTTGTGGTATTAAAACCTTGTTTTAATGTGGTGGCCATTAAAACGAGGTCAAAACAAACGCCCTTTCTTTGCTAACAGAGTATTCAGTTGTGTTCATAAGGTTCCTCTGTGCTGCACATCCACAGCTCAGTAAATCCATACATGGCGTAACCCATGTATGGTAGCAGCTCCCTGAATCCTACTCTGAGGCTGTGGGAAAATCAGTAGACATCGAAAAGCTCATCAGATGATCTATGGCTGCAGTTATGGACCACAGGTGCAACTGGCTGAGATGCCTGAGTGAGATTTTCCAGTCCAATATGACATCACAACCCCAGGACAAAGACTGAAAAGTACTTGTGGTACATCATCCTGCTTTTTTATTTTGCCCTCAGTGTGAGTGTCAGAATATAATTACCCAAACATTTCACCTAATCTTTTAGAATCTTTTTAATCCTTTAGCATTAAGAGGTAAAGAGTAAGAAGGGAGAGGGGGCAGGGAGGCAGTTAAGAAGAGGTTTAAAGAATCAGTAGTTTCCTTTAGTGGCTTGGCAGGCTTTTGGGGCCAACAGAAAAACCATCTATATTCAGACTCAAGCTGAGCAATTATTCCAAGAGAACACTGATTCCAGCAGCAGCAGCAGGGCACAGGCAAAGAGGCTGATTAAAAGATTACGCTGGGCAAACTGGGACTTACCAAGAACTAGAAGAGACACACATTTAAAGGCATGCACACACATACACATCAGACTTACATAAAGACCCACAAATAGTGACCTGTTTTATCATAACATAACAAGAGAACTAAGTCCTGTAAGCCTCAGGCCTCAGCCCCTTTTCTTCATTCTTGGTGGATGATGTCTGTACTTTTAACAAAGTTTTAATTGGACTCTTTCCCCCTGAGTTATGTGCACATGTGCATGTGATGAATTCTCTTGATCAGGACCAATTAGAGGACTACCAGGTGAAAAACAACAGGAGTGTAGGACAAAAGGAAAGCATGACAACAGAGGGGAAGCCTGAGGTTGTGATAAACTATCAGCAACATTTAATCTGCTTTGCAGCTGGAGAAACAGGCGGCAAAATTACAGTTTAGTTCTAAGGCACACTGCTCAGAGTCAAGCTCTGACTGGTGATGTTAACAGAGTTTAAGGAAGATGGTGCGGAAACATTGACACAGCTCAGAGGGCAGCAGCAGTTAACTGCCTTTTCAGTGTATTGACAGGCAATCAGGCCCAATTATACTACACAAGTCTGTGTTTCTTAAAACACAAAAAAGATGGAAATATTTTCACACTGTCATAATCCTACACTTCTCTGGAGTTCACCAAGTTTTCTTATTTTTGGGAATATTTTAGCAGCAGAGTGAATTTACTCTGTAAAATGTTTGATGGTTTGGAAAATGATCGAGCAGGTCAGTTCATGATTTCATAAACAAGAGCAGTCAGCAAGTCTTGCTGCTTTAAGATGACTGCTAACTGCATCATCTGCTGCAACAAATGGGACAATCAGAGGCTCTGGATGACAGTAAGTTCTGCACAGATCTCAGGGCAAATGCAATTTCTCAACATTTCATCTTAAATACTAGACGGTACCAAACAGACTCTTGTTTTGATCTAGAGTGCAGTTTGTTACCTACACTTGCACGCAGATGTCTGTATTGTTATCAGAATACCAATGGCCAGCCAGGGTGCATTACGACATGATTGCATTCTGCCTGATTTCATTCTCCATACAGACAGTTTTTCCTGCTTACACGTCATGAATATAATTTTAAAGCCTCATCTCCTGTCTCTTTATTTCAAAACACAAAATGCAAAGTCCCTAAAAACAGCATAATATAGGATAAAATAACTAAATATTTCTCCATAATAAAAAGGAAGCTTGAATTAGAGCACATGATCCGTCCTACTTTTGGCTGATAATGTTTTTAGGAAAAAGGGGTTTGTGATCAACCCCGGATACTCTGATTACTGCAACCTTAATACATATTTAAACACCTCACCGCACAGTCTGGTCAGCCAGCCAGCCAGCCAGCCAGCTGAGACGACTGCTGAGTTCTCCATCCTCTTGGTGTCAGTGAAGGACAGGGCGTAGCGGCCCTGAGTGGCCTGACAGTGAAACACCACACTTTGGACACAGAGATACAGAGTGTGACATCAAGTAAAGAGGACCCTCCAGAAAATGATCACATTAATTCATGACCTGCAATGTCTGTGTCACAGAACTATATTTATGAACCGTAACCTTGAACCATTAAAACATGAGTATGTTCACACACTGTGATAATAAACACAAAGCCCTCTAGACATCCTCATCATGTTCTGACATCGTCCCATCTGTGCAAGAGTAAACAATAGCTTTCATGCTCAGCATCCTGTGCACTTGAGTCTCATTTCCATCAGGCGCTTGGCTTATCATTCAGAGAAAAGAGACATTCCTAAGAATACAATTTATAGCAAACCTTGGTATTTGTGATTCATATGCAAAGTTAAATCAAATTCACACACACAATGTCACCCTGGAGCTGCCTCATATGTGACTGAAAGACAGAAGAAGAAACTGAAAGATAACATTTTGAAAAAAAGTAGAGTAAAAATCAAAATTAAAATAAACTTTGAAAAAAGCAGCACTTTTTCCTTAGTTGTAAATCAAGCATGTACACCAGTATAGCCTATCAATATGGAAAGGAACAGGTCCCGCAGTGTGGTTCTGACGTTTCCACACCTCCCACCCCGCTTGTCATTCACACAGTGCTGCTCCCCCGAGGAGCCAGAGACATGAAAGTCAGAGGACATCTGGCTACCACCATGACTCCATTATCTCCACTGGCTTTGTCTGAGAGAGTGACGGAGATTCTAGTGAGATGCAGGCTCTTTGTGAAAAGAGCAAGAAAGGAAGTGTGTTTGCAGGTCACACACACACAGATACTCTTCCCAGTATCCCAGCAGTCCACAGCTATTCTGTCATGTTGGCCATATTCAGAGCAGATCATCACATTTTTTGTGAAAAATAGTACAACTTGAATGTCTCTCTAGCTATTTTATGTTCTTCTTCATTTTTCACAACCAGATCAGACAGCGTCAGACAGATTTGTGGAAACGCTATGAAATATTTCAACCTGGTTGAACTTTTCAGAAGGCACAGTTAAGGGCACAGGCTGACATCAGAGGTAAAGTGCAGTTAAGGCCTGGAATCATCATTTAAAAATGTAGCCATCGGCAACATTGAATATCTAAGTGGGGTGGTGCCTTTAAGCTTGTTTGTAGTTTCTAATTAAAGTAGTTTGCTACCACTAGCAGTGATAGTGAGTCGATACTTTTTGTTCATATTCTTTAAATAATTGTTGAATCATATGAAGCTTTCATGCACTCTTTTTAGATAAATATAGATAGATATATTAAGTAATTGCACAATGAAATAGCACCAGGCTTGTACGATCACACTCTTGGTTGTGTTTGTTCAATATTATAGGAAAGGAGTGTCTGGCTAGCTGCAGTTCACTTTTCAATGTTACGATGGAGAATGACCCAACTTCTTTTGGGAAATTTTCTAAACCGCTTTTTTACAGACTTAACTGCCTCACTGAAACTGTTAATACAAATACATTACACAGTGTTTCACAGTGACCATATCCTTTGTCCTCACATTAGGTCGCATCAACATCACGGGACAAACACACACATGTCAATGTCACCATGTCCTCACTGATGAGACTGAGACACAACCTACTGATCTGTAAATATGTGCATAGTAAAACAAACTGGGGAAACAATAATGTGAGACAAAGACATGGACAACAGTTCAATTCCACAAATATGAGTGTCCTGGATGGAGTAAGGGCCTGTGCCCACTAATAGTGTTTTTTGTGCTCACCTAGCCAATCACCTCAATTCCAGAGGCCTTTTCATAGGCTAAGAGAGAACAGCTGAGTCAGCTGTCGTTAGGTTAAGAAAATATGTCCCACAGCACTTTCCCTTCATTTACTGTTGACCATTAAGCCTGCCTCTAAAAAAATGTCACTGCCAGCACAAATACCACAGTTAGTAAACACAGGCCCTAATGCAGTATATGGTTTGAACACTTATAATATGCCAAAGCATATTCGACCATGACATAAACTGCTGGGATCCAACTTAATTGGTTCCATTCATGTTTCAATTCATGAGCCCCTCCTGATTGGCCCTAATCTTATCCCCATTATCAGAAATTCCACATGGACAGGAAATAACCAGGGTGTAACGACTGTGTTAGCCGCTTAAGGTCTGGGGGTTGGAAAGGGTTCTGATTGGACAGGGGTGAGCGTGACGTATTTACGTCCAACGGAAGATAACAGACTCCAGTTCCTGCTTGTTTTATTTTCGGTTACAACATGGAAGACCACACAAGGGACAAGTCCCTCGATTAACTTGGACGCTGCAGCTTTAAAAGGTCTACATTTTTATGCTTCCGTCCATCAAATCTTTTCATGATATACATTTCTTCTAAGGCTCATATTAAATAAATAGTCTCAGCTCAAGTCCAACGTTTGCTTTGGGGCGGCCATCCTGGAATATGTGCCCACCAGCGAGGAATATGTGCGTCATCGTGACAGGGCAAGGGAACGAGCATGTGCAGAACGACCGGAATTAATTTAAAGCAGAATGAACGTATACATGATCGAAAAATTATTCAATTCGGATTTAAAATCGGAATAAACCAGCCACTTCCTTCGGATTTAAGTTTAATTTGGAATGGTCATTTTCATTAGGAATTAGGTGTTTACAAAGTCATTTTTAATCTTTTTAAAGAGGATTAAATGTTTATTCTGAATTAAAGAGTAATTAAAAGTCTCATGTAAACGTAGCCATTGTCTCTCTCTGATTATAGCTCATTGATCAAACAAACCATTACTGTGCAATCTGAACAATGTGGGGCAGGGCAAGACTGAGGAGAGAAGATGCCAAAAGTGCTTTCATAAGCCATGTGTCACACCTGGATATGCCTCGGGGCCAATATGAACCTCCTCTTTGCTGCTTGAAGCGCCGCCAACAAACAGATACAAATGTGACTTCATCAAAAACAGTTATTAAATTAAAAATGTCTATTTCCTCCAAATTAGCATGAAATGTGTTTTACAGAGGGGGAGTCATACTATACATAGCTTTTTTCCTCCTTGCTTAAGAAGACAGAGGTGGCTCATTTTTCTGGTGAGCTTCATATCCATACTGTGTCTCTCCTCACTCATGTTTGATTGGATGCAATATTAAAGTTTGACATACAACTCAGGTGGACTCACTATTTGAGATTTAATTGCAGAACTGTTGAGTTCTGACTTCCCACAGGTCACAGGCACACTGCTGTGCAAGCTGCTCAACCAAACTGTTTACTCCGTGGTGTTCTCGCAACATCCTGTCACTCTCTTTCCGTCCTCTTCCTCCCCTGCAGTATGACCACCTGCCAGCTTTCAGATTAAAACTTCACTACTTCTAGATATGCAGTGTTTTCAATTTATTCTTTGGATTAGATTTAGCATCTGCCCTGCTGAGACCAGTCACTCCATGATTAAAATTCAACTTTGAATCAGTTACCTTATCGTGGATTGTTTTATATTAGATAGAAGATTAACTGTGAGGGGTTTGTGTGTTTGTCCTCGAGCCCTTCAACCAATGGAAAACTCTCATCTCTCTTGCTTTCAACGGAGCACATAACGCACATTCTCAGCACACATAAAGACACACCTGCACACATACTCGTACATCTTTGGAGTTGCTTTTTTATTTGTAACAGGATGGTTAAGGTGCCTTTGAGCACACTCATAAAAGACGTGAATAGCTGTAATTGCTCACCCCTGCAGCAGTTATGTTGTTGCAGTTTCTCACGCTAAGAGGCTGAGTGTCTCTTCCCTGATAGCTTAACAGCAGCCCTCTCATCTCATTTTAACCTTCCTGCAGATGCATAAACATACCTTAATACACACTCCTCTACTTCTACAAGTAACGTTGTCTTTGACAAGCACCAACTGATGCTCTGCAAACAGGATTTGAGCACTAAATCTTTACCCTCTTTTTGTACTTGAGGGGAGTTCAGTGAAGTGATTGTGAAACAAAATGAATGAGGCTTTCAGAGGCAGATGGATAAGAGGAGCCTAGATTAGATGGAGGTGAAGCTTACACATTTTGTGAAAAACATTGTCCCCTTTCAAGAAAGATTTCAAATGAAGAGTTCCAGGTTTCATTCTTCAACTGCTTAGCTTACACAAAACGAAAGATAATCTGTAACTATTCTTCCTCCCAATCCTGAAAACAATACCTGGAAATTGTCTGACACCTTGTATCCTCTGGTGCCTGTGAGACTAAAGGAGTTCCAACATGAAATGAAATAAACAGCAGCTTGGCCCTTCTTGTTCTCACGTTGTCTTATGTCAGCAAATAATAATCAGAATCAGAAATACTTTATTTATCCAGAGGGGAAATTCAGCCATTACAGTTGCTCCTTTACACAATTAGTTAAAAATAAGATATAAATATGATACAATACAAATAGTAGAATAAGCTATGTATAAAGCACAGCTACAGTGTTCCCGCCTGTCAATCAAGTCAGCTGTGCCTCTCATAATGGAAAAATGGTAATCTTAATATCTTCGAAATTGCTGTGTTATGAAAAAATTCACCAAGTGTGTGCCAATCAAGAAATGAGCTATCCAGACTACACTCATCTTTTGTACCAGGCTGTAAACATGTTTATTTCTGCTGTAAAGATCGGCTTTTTTGAATTTGTGTGTATGTGGTTTCCGGTACTTCCAGAGCCAGCCTCAAGCAGACATTTAAGGAACTGCAGCTTTTAACACTTCCACATTGGCTTCAATTCTCATGGCCGGAGGTCGCCGCTTGATGGTAGGGTTATTGAACAGAGTACAGAGTATTGTACAGTGATCAGAGGGAGGAGTTGTAGAGTTTGATCGCCACAGGCAGGAATGACTTCCTGTGGCAATCTGTGGTGCTTCCAGGGTGGATGAGTCCTGCATTTAATGTGACACCTTGAGCTATGATATGACACTACCTTTTTTGTGGTTTTACCAGTTTTCCTGATCTCAACTTTCAATTAAAAAAAACTTAAAGTCTTATGAGAAAGCAGTTTTTAGATATTTTGCAAGCTTTAACTGATGTCACACTCTGCTATCAGCACTCTGTTGATCTTGGTTATTGTCTCCAGATAATTTGGCTGACGTCAGTTCTTTGTTTCTGTTTTTAAAACAGTTGCTTCGTGCAGTTATATCATACACTCTGGCTGATAGGATACAGTTTTAAGTCTTTACATGAGGCCTTTCTGATCCTGAAGTTTGTATCTGATGAACTCTACTCAAAGTTGAGAGTGGCACCTGACACGGCTCTGTCTCTGTATCCTCTTAACTAACCAAACTTTGAAAAATAAAATACATGTGAGATTTTAAAATATCCTAAGGTGTCAAAAAATAATATCTCAAGTTATTTCCAAATGCTTCGTTCACTGCAGTAAAGAACAGGCCAGCGTTGTATTGTGCTGTGCAATAGCAGAAGGTGTCGATGGAAATGGATTCCCTTTGAATTTATTGTATTTGATAGCAGCAGCAGCAATACGCTTTCTCTCCCATTGACATCTGAAAATCTGACTATGTGGAAAAATGGAACAAGCAGAAATGACTCCAGCAGAACGCAGCATGGGGTTGTGAGAGGGTTGTGAAAACAGGCGAGGGAAAAAATAATGATAAAAGACAAGCAAAAATGGTATTGGAAAAAAGGATGAAGGTGCTGTATGTGTGACACAGAGATTGGAGTGATGTGATGTGGGAAAGACACCAAGAGAATGGAACATTTGACACTTTTGATGATGCAGCAGGATGTGTTAACAGACTGACACAGTGACACATTTATGCCTCCACCTTGTCTTTCTCTCCCTCTCTCTCTTTCGCTTTTTCACAAATACACTCACCAACTCACTGAAAGAACACATCCTTCCCACAAGCCTCTCAGATGGCCTCCCTGCTGCCACTCTCTTTGCTTTATCCCTCCCGATGAAGTTGCACCCATCTTTGTTTACCGCTAACTCACACATGTGCCTCTCCTGTTCAAACACACAGGCAAGGGAAACTAAAGTGTTTTCTCAAAAAAAACACTGCCATTTCTGAACAACTTTACACAGAGTTTGCTGAACACAAAATGAGGAATCCAGCGAGGAGAAGCATCCATCATGGATTCACCTGGGTAAGCACTATCTGAGTAACATTGTGCTACTTTGGTTGCTAGAAGGGATAGATTGGCAAAAATATTGCCAACCACCCTTTACAAATACAATTTCATTCACATTCTCTCTTCCTCTTCTTCTCTCTTTGACCCTTTTTTTAAAAATGAAAAAAAAAAACGTTTGTCTTTTTTTCCGGCTGCTTCTGCAATTTGCAAAATCAGATAAAATCAAGTGCAGGTGTACTCCGGACAAGCCTGAAATTACATTGTGAAGGAGACCATTCAAAAAGAACACAAAAGAACATTCTCCTCTTCCTTTGTTGCAAACTAGTAAGTCTAATCAGAATCAGGAATTAGAACCAGAAATACTTTATTTATCCCTGGGGGAAATTCAGTAATTAAAGTTGCTCCTATACTCAATAAGTAAGAATATCAAATAATATTAATAAATAAGTAATTAATAAGATATAAAAACAATACTATGAAAGTAATGATAATAAAAGTATGTGCAGAAGACAAAATAAGCTATGTAGAAAATAAATGGTTGAAGTCCCCAGACATCAGGAAGAGGGCACTCTGGTGGTCTGTCTGGAGTCTGGCTATGGCAGCGTTGAGAATGCTGGACGCTCTAGGGGGGCCCCCCTCTGGGTGGTTGGCAGAGGGGGGATGTAAACAGCTACCAGTATGACATGTGAGATCTTCTTGCGCAGACAACATGGTCGGAGGCCCACAGCGCTCTCTGTGCTTTCCAGGTCTGCCCAAACAGTCTGGAAGCCATCAATGGAGACGCTGTGGTCAGAAATATCTAGATGCAGCCACGTTTCCTGAAACTCCGTCTGACTCCTGGCTAGTCCTGTTAGCTCGTCCATCTTATTCGCCAGAGATCTCACGTTGCCCATGATGAGCAGAGACTCAGCTTCGATCTCCTCTCCATAAACCTCTGTCTCCTTATACCAGCTCTCTTCCCTCGTAGCTTTATGCCTTCTCTGCCTCCATGTGTCCCAAGTCTCCAGAGTTCTGCAGGAACATCCAGCGGTCCGCGTGATGGTGGGCATCCAGTTTTTGGGTGCTGTGGAAATTATTAAATTCCATATAAACCACTTATTAACTTTTTGAATTATAAGTGGATGCAAAATAAGCACTTTCGCTATCAGCTTCGCCGTTGTTTACTTCGGCTTTCAGAAACCGCAAATCCAGTGACGCCTGGCCCAGCATACTGCAAAACAGATCCGACAGAACAGTTATACTACATACTACCCTCAAATGCAAAATGAAGTATGCAGTACATACTGCATACTACATTTGTAGATATTATGTAGCAGGCGAGAGTTTACTTCAAGCCCCTTCAGTGAAACTTGTAACATGTGATGTGTCTTTGAGAGTTCTGAAGGTCAAACTGATAGAGGACTACCCTCCTTCTCCTGAAGTTTTAGAGACTTGCAGATACAGCTCATATTTTCTTAGTTTCTTTCTGCAGCTTCACTTTGGCATCACTTTTAGCAGCTGTCTTCACTTTGTTATCAAATGATTCAACTCAGAAAGTCTACGTGGCTGCTGCAGAGCTGCACACTGACACAATGTAGGTAGTAACAGCATTTTCACTGTAGTATGAACAAGTATGTTCCTACCCTCTGTTTTCTTACAATTCTTCTCACTCTTTCCTTACGAGGTGCCATCAATGTTTTTCTTTCATATAAAAATCTCTTTGTCTTCAGTTTCCTCACATCAAAGCTGTCATCCTGAAACTCCTGAAAGAGTTGATTGGACTGATGGAGTGTATCCTCCACTGCTGTTGTTACATCTGTTGTCTGCGTGTCAGCTGATTATGTCCATGTGTGTGTTTGAGTAGAAACTTGTTTGGTCATAAATCCTGACAGATGAGCTGTCTGACAGAGGCCTGACAACAGCAGTTGATCACTGTGTTAAGGACTGACAGCGGGTGACAACTGGACCACAGGAGACTTGGTTCAGACTGCTGCTGTAATACGTAAAGTTGATTATAACTAAAACCCAACATGGATGATGTTCAGTTCATGCCAAAGTTAATTAGAAGATTATTATATTGAGTTAATGGTAATAATTTTACAGCTCCTTAATTGAAAACGTCCCTGATATATTGTCACCCATCCTTACATCTGTCTAACTAAAGCTTTACTGTCTACAAGCGGCTCACCTGTACTTGATTGTTTTTAGTCATTGTCTCTTCCTATGTATGTCAGTTGCCTTTATAGTGGTAAGTGTTTAAGCGTTTTTCTCAGCAGCAGTTTTCTTACATTTTTATTCTGCAGATACTGCCCATTTTTAGGACTTCTGATGTCCATTTCACCACTATCATCTCTCTCTCTCTCTCTCTCTCTCTCTCTCTCTCTCTCTCTCTCTCTCTCTCTCTCTCTCTTGATCTCTTCTATCCCTCTTTCCAACCCCAATTCGGTTGTGGCAGATGGCCGTCTAACATGAGTCTGGTTTTGCTGGAGGTATCTGCCTGTTAAAAGCAAGTTTTTCCTTACTGCTGTAACTAGCTAAATACTGCAAAGTGCTCCACTCATGCTGGAATAAGATGAGATAAGACTGAATCTTATCCTTTCTTAATGTTGGGTATTTAATAATAATTTAACATAGAGTATGGTCTAAACCTGATATGTTTGTAAAGCATCTTAAGATAATGTTTGATGTGATTTGGCGCTATATAAATAAAGATTGATTGATTGCTAGATGGATAAAGACTGATTTTCTGCACTTGATCCTTGCTTGCCAAAGCACCATGAGCCATGTGTTTTTGCTTTTATCAATCAATCAATCAATCAATCTTTATTTGTATAGCGCCAAATCACAACAAACGTTATCTCAAGACGCTTTTACAAACATAGGAGGTCTAGACCACACTTTTAAATGTTGGGCCACATGAATTTCAATGTAAAATATTTTATTTTTAAAAGAAAGTATGACAGAAAAAATTTAGCTGCTAAATGGTCCAAAGTAAACCACTACAGTAAATAAACGTTCAGCAATGCATTATTTGGTTGTATTTTGAATAAATTAAATGAGCATAAATGACATAGAGCAGTTTCAGCTCTTAATGACGATATTACACATACTTCAGGTGCATAAAGAAGGCAAATAGTCTGGAGAGGTTAAAAATACAGGAGCAACGTTGATTTTGAAAACTGAATCAAATCAACCTCCAATTAGGCTGTTGTTTATATTTCCTGCCATCCTGACCTGTAGAGAGAAAACCTTAAAACAACCTCTCTTTTTTTTCAAACAAATGCAACAGTTTCAGCGTTTTTTAGATGACATTCTTATCATGATTTTGCCTGCCTCTGAAATTTCTTCCTCAAATTCTTGGCTCAGAGGACAAAGGCGGGTGATTACTTTCTTTCAGGGCTGTGATGCAGGTTAAGCTTATCTATTTCTTGCAAGAACATGACTGATTACCTTTATCACTCATCACTCTGCCTCTACAACCAGGTTCTTAAGATATACTCATACCAGTTTAATTAAACTGCAGGTATCATTTATCACATCCTCTGAGTTACAGCTGTAAGTGACAAGTGGTGGATCCAAACTCACAGTGTTGACCTATAGAGGAGATCGACACTCTGACATGAAGACGGGCTGCACAAGTTATTTGTCAAATGCTCAGTTTCAAAGTCGGACAGAGATTCAGGGTCACAGTTTGGTTAAATCTATCCCAGCATGCACTGGGGGGAATGCAGTGAAAAGCCAGACTGCCTGCAGTAGACTGAAATCTTCCCCAGGGTGTCTCATTGAGGCAGATGTCGAGTACCTACTAGTACTACCTACTCTCTAAAACCACCTGGCTCCTGTTTCTTTGGACTGAAACCTGCACTGACATGGAGCCAAGAGTGCTACGCAGTAATCCACCAATGTCAGAATTAGCTATGTGAATTAATGTCTTGAATTGTCTTGGGCTAATTCAGTCAGGCAAATGTTAGACACAGCATTTATCAATCCTAAAATCCTTTCAAGATAGGAATACTGTACACCTTTTTTGACCCATAAGTAAAAAGGTGTTTGTTGATGTGTGCTGTGGGATACAAAGAGAATTCAACTGCATGTGAGATTGTTTGGGGAAAACACTGCAAAACACAGACAACACCGGTGCAATTCTCAAGCAGAATTCCATATTTCTATGTTTTGTATTATTTAACTTCTATTTTATAATGTAAAACTACCTCTGCAACTCACCACTGCACTTTATCATATTATTTTAGCCTGTACATATTAGTCATGCCTATTTGTTGTTTCTTTGTATTTATAGCTAAGGTTATTGTTATTATATTTTTATTTTATTTTTTATTGTAGTTCTTATTCTTATTCCTATTCTTATGCCTTGTACAAAGAGAGCACAGTTTACCAAAGTCAAATTCCTTGTGTGTTCAAGCATACTTGGCGAATAAAGCTGATTCTGATTCTGATTCTGATTCTGATGTGTGTCACAAAAGCCATGGAGACAGAGACCAAATGAGGCAGGTCAGCCTCTGCCGTGGAGCCACATAATCCCTGTGTGTTAATAATGAATATGGCCTCTCTGGAGACATGGCGGGCCAAGTGAATGCCTGGGGGCAGGAGAGGAGCTGGTGGAGAGGAGGAGGGAATTAGGTGGCTGAGATGCTGGCCTCAGATAGCCAGTAACAGTTACAGCAGTGCTGGTCACTCTGACTCAGTCTCCAAGGTATACAGCCAAGGGCAAAGACACTGACCTCAGATTTAATATCTCTGCTGGGCTGAATTAAAGCTGAAACCAGAGAGTCTGGACGTGTGGTGTAGGTTCATGTCATTTTTGATAGTGGCAAGCCAACACAACAACACAAATAGTTCACTTTAATAAACACTACAAGTAGCTATAAATGTATAATCAAATCAAATACTAAAAAAGTAAATAAGGCAGGGCTCCAGTGGACACAAAAAGTGATGGTAAAGGTCTTTGCAGCTAATTTTCATAATAGGCTGAATAGCTTCTGTCACTACTGACTTCCTCAAAAGGTAGGGAAGATAAAGCACTCCCTTTGGAAAATTCTGAACAGGCGTAAGCTTTCATGATGCTTCTGTAGAGGTGTCCCCAAAAAATGTATTGTTGGGATAAAGGAGAAACTCATTAAATGTCTTTACAGTACCCTTCAAACTTATTTTTCTGAATCTACCAATGTCTTGCTTTGTGGAGGGGTGAAAAACATACATCATGATAGATCATAAAACCCTTGATCACCCAATATGGTGTATTTCAAGTGATAGATCTATGATTGTTATCACTGCATAACTCAGATTTCTCACTCATAACCTGGCTATGTTAAATATTTGATTCTGATTGGTCATAAACCCTAGACAATGCCTTGACAACATCATGACAATACGTCATATCAAATCAATGATTAAAAAAGAGTTTCAAGTGTATTTTGAAGTTAGATTTTTAAGGGTTTCATTACTTTATTTAGAGAGGAGAGGACCATAGACTGTATAAAATATGGACGTAGTATCCGTGACGTCACCCATCTGTTTTTGAAGGGCTGTTTTGAGGCCAATCGTCGGCAGCAGCCATATTACTGCTGTCCAGCCAGTGTGACGTAAGGAGGCAGAGTTTGAGCCTCCTAGCCAACAGCTACAGTGTTCCAGCAGGCAGCTGTGCCTCTCATTGGAAGACTCGTAATCTCAATACTTTCGAAATTGCCGCGTTAGAAAAAAAATCACCCCCTCACAGTGTGAGCCGATCGAGAAATGAGCTATCCAGACTACACTCGTCTTTTGTGCCAGGCTGTAAACATGATTATTTCTGCTGTAAAGATCATCTTTTTCCCAGTCATGTGTATGTGACTTCCGGTACTTCCGGAGCCAGCCTCAAGCGGATCCTCGATGAACTGCAGCTTTTAGCATTTCCGCATTGGACTCATATTTTTAGACTGGAGGTTGCCTCTTGGAGAGGACAGTGGATAGAGCAGGAAACTGGGAGAGAATGGAGGAAAGGGGCCACAGGCTGGAATAGAGCTGGGACCGCCTGCTATATGGGCCCACAATTTAACTATTAGGCTAAATCCTCACCCCCCAAGTTCATTTTACTTCTGATGGTTGAGACTGTGGCAAAAAGGTTAGTTTTCGGTAGCTTCATTGGTAAAAATTGGGCCAAAAAGTTTGTTTCTGTTAGCATGCTAAATTAGTAGGCTGAATAACATGGATATTTTGATATGGGACCCTGTCCTACAATCCAGGCAATGTTTAGCAGAGCTGGTGTTGTGCATCTTTCAGTCACCAATCACTACAAAGATACCATGAACAATAATGGTAATAGCAACAGTTGTAAAACTCATGTTTACAGGATTGTCAACTGCAAAGCCAAGAGAACGAGAGTAGAATGAAGACAAAAGTCATCATGTATGCTCTTGCTGAAGACCTGTTCATCTTGTCTACTTTAACCCTCAATAGAAATTATTATTATATTAGCATGCTAATATTTTAACTTGACAGTTATTTGAAATATTTAGTCTGATTTTTGTTTGTGATGCAATAAACTGGATTAGAATCCACTGCCTTGATAGCACAATCACAGGGACTATTTTCTATCTTCACATTATATTTTTTAAATCAGTAAAATCATATCCAAATCAATATTGTGTGTCAATTTATTGAGACTTAAGATGGTAGCCGGATAATAAGTGATTAGTGGGATAATGCATGGTGAACAGGCAGTTATGCAAAGTAGCATCCCTTCAGTGGGAGTCACCATGGGGATTCTAATTTACATAACTACCTCTTCACCGTGCATTATCCCTTACTTATCTGCAGAGTAATGTGCAAAAGGAATGCTTGATAGGAGAAGAATCAGTAAATGAGTTGCATTGCAAATAGTCAACTGTCTAAGGACTTTGACCTTTAAGTGCAGTTTTATAAACTAATTACTCAAACCACAGTTGGATGATCACTTAGAGTCAGTTTTAGAGCTCAACATGTAAGATGCATGCACTGTTTGTGTTTGCACAGATACTGTGGGTGTGAGTGACTGAAAGAAGCACACTGAAAAAAAGGACACAGTCAGAGCTGTTGCATTTTGTTACCTTCCCAGAGAAACCATTTTACAGAAGACCTTCAGATTCCTTGTGGAAACCTGGTTCAACCTCTCAGTAGTCTGATTTTATTCTCACCTTTTACCTTATTCTATCTGTTTTTGATAAATTCAGCTGATAATCTATGTACGTCTCATCTGTATCCATGATGAAGGATTTCTTCCGTGTTTGTACTTTCTTTTCTTGACTTTCTTTTCTTCTCTTAGATTGCCCTGTCACTCTTTCCACCCCATGGTCCATTATTAAGAGAGCCCATTAATCACTCAGGCTACCTGTCTGTCACTCCTTCAACACACCTTTAAGTTGTTCCTGCAACACAAGAACACACCTTCATACACACAAAAGTGCTGGTTGAACAGAGGGACTTCCCATCAGGGTCACTGTTAAAGTCCCTGAAAGTGAGAAATGAGTTTACCCCGTGAGTCGCAGAAGACTGTTTGCCCTGAAGAACTAAATCACCATGGTCCTGGAGAGTAAACTGTCACACTGTGTCAGAACAGAAATGGCTTTAACTTTTCCCTGCTGGGTCCGTGTTTGCATCAGTCTTACAGCATGCATTATCCTCTGGTGTCTTCTTATTTTACTGTTTGAGTGTTACAGTATAAAAGCCCCTAAAATGAAAACAAAGGCTGAGTGAGCAGCTTTATTTCAGCTTATAAAACTTGTATGAGGTGAAACAGCAGGACACATAAAAAGAAAGCATTTTGTGTGCCAGAGGAGAAGATGCTGTGCAATTGAGATGAATCACCGATAACTGAGCAAATTACACTATAAAACTTCATGTAAAGAAAGGGCATAAGAGGGGCCAGATAAAAGAGAAAGAAAGGTTTAAATTTGGGTGATTAGAGGCAGGAAAACAAATAAAAGGAGGAGAGGGGTGGAATAAAGGGAAGGGAGAGAGAAAATCTACAGACAAAATCAAAGCTTTAGAACGAGGGGTGAACTTGAATCTTAAGCAGCCATACATTCTGGACATGTTTGGAGGAAATAAGGGCTGGTAGACTAACATAAGGGAATATGGCATAGCTCTCTCTCTCAAAAAAAAAAAAGTACATCAGATTCAGAGCCCTGCATATGGGCTAAGACAGAGCATAAGCCAGAGATGGTTTTACTCCAACACACTAACATTCAGCCTCACTCACACACAAAGTGCACACTCAGGCAGTCATTTTTGTCTAACTGCTTACAGCCTGAGAAAGACGCAGGTAATGAGGGAGGAGAACTTGACACAGCTTTGCATTATAATGAAGTCTGCAATATTATGGAAATTGAATATGTAATAGGGAATGCAAATGAAGCGATGAACTCAGAGTGTAAATGTCATGGGCAGATACACACAAATAAGCTCACTGGTGCATACACTGGTGCATGCATCTCATATACAGGCACATTAAAATGATTTCTGCAGGGGTTTTTTCAACTGCCTTTCATGTATAGATGTTGCCTCCATTTAGGTTATATTTCTGTCTTTTCCTGTTATAGTCAAGCTGTGATTCAAGCCTTTTATTTTATATGACGCACATGGTAATTGTTATTTTGAAAGGTGCCCTGCAAAGACAAATTAACATTAATAAGCTCCATTGTGCATGAGTAAGGAGATGCTCATGCTCACATGAAAAGGCAATGTTAATCAATAACTGCAAAAAGAGGGATGAAAGGAAGGGAAGGTAGAGAAAAGTAGAGAAGGAAGATGGAATATGAACGAGGTTAGTGGTGTGTTTTTTTCAGCATCATAAACTGTGGAGCTGAAAATTGCAGTCAGTTACTGGAAGTGTTTCACTGCACAGCCTGCCTAAGCAGACCCACACCCAAATAAAATGAACCACAAGCTGCTAATGAACACCCTAAGAGCCCTTTGTGTGTATTCAGGTGACTTGCTTCTGCTTTGTTCTGAAATCAATAGACACAGTGGTCTAAAGGGTAAAAGGGAAAGGGATACTGCACCATCTGATGCTCACCAGGCTCTTCTGTACAAAGCAGGGGTGACTTTGCTGGGCACTATGATGCAGAGAGGGAACAAGTTTCAAGTCATCTGACACACCTCAGCTTTCATTTTTTACATTAATATATTAAAGTATGTTTTTTATAGTAATATGTGAATAGATGTTACTTTCTGTTAATTTAATATGTTAATATTGAGTTAACCCGTACATCTCCTGTTTTTTTCAGAGTTGTTAGAGTCTTTTGGGGATTCATCCTCAGACTGCCTCACTGCCTTATGGCTATCAGCTGCCAATCTAGAAGTCTTTCCAACATTACTGTCTGAGCGTCACAACCCAAGTGTCTGTCCATATACGGTCTTCTTTTTTTTTCTTTGGGTAATGATAGAAGCTGCTGTCTTCACAGTGTCTCTTAACCTTCAACACAACCTATATAGTATGTAGTTTTGATTTGAATTAAATTATGTTGTTGCATATATGGGGTTTCACCTTCCACTTCAAAATGACTTTGGAAACTTAACTATTTCCATCATCCTTTAATCCCTGAACTGAACAAATGATCAAACAGAGAAAAAAGGAAAAAAAAAAAGATCTGTTAATGTCATAACTGTATTCAAGCTGGTTAAAACTGTGATCAAATTTGGTCTGGATGTTCAGACTAGATGTCACCCCGTTTTCACCAAACATGGATGTTGAATTACCAATTAGTTTTAGGTGCATTGCTACCAGGTACTGTGTGTGGACCAGTCGTTGCCAATACTGCAGCACTAACGTTTCTTACCAATACTGAACTAATTTTCCTTTCTGCACTGCAGCGGCATGATATATATATTTTTTTATCATCGTTTAATAGTCTATTTCTAAAAGCTGATGAAGGTGTATCAGGTGCTGTGTTCATTTCATACGAAGCAGGAAAGTGACACCCGATCAAGTGAGATCACTGGAAATGCATTTAAAGACGCATGGTCTGCAGGTGTGGACTGCTGTGATTAAAGCTGTCCCCTGGAATCATATCTGCCCACACCGCTATGAAAGTAAAAGAAAATGATACAAGCACCTCTCCCGGGCCATTGTAGATCAGTTTCTATTCGTCCTCATAGAGAAGAAAGTTATTTCTGATGTTATTGAAATTATTTATTATTTATCCCCCTCGGCCTATGGATTGCAGTGTGTTTTGTTTACATGACGTAATGACAGTCAATTTTTTAAGCACGTGATATCCAACCCTTGAATGCTGTTAGGACACAGTGTAAGTCACAAAACACCCACACACCAGCCTGCAGCCAACACATCCAGACACTCTGTGAGGCATTTGACTAGAAGCAGATTATCATCTCTTCCTTTATCAGGGGGTCATACTCATCCATATACAGTGAATGATATTGAAAGAGAAGCCATTATAGATAGAGAGAAGTGAAACAACAAAAGAATATATACAATTCTGAAAAAAGAAAAGGGAAGGAAAGAGAGGGACTCTCCTGAAAAATTAGGTGACAGAAAGCTTTTTATGTGCAGGAAGGGTGGCTGGGCAATTTTCACATGTCTAGTACTTCTCATTTGCAGGACTGCAAAGCCAATTTATAACAGATGTTCAGCTTGTTCTGGGCACATCAAAGTCTCCTTAGGGGCTGGATTTTCTTAAACTGGAATGTAAATTCGACTTTAGAAGAGGTTACTGTCACAAGGGGTTAAACAATAAAAGGAGGAGCACCCCTGTGCAGAAATGAAAATTCTTAAAACAAAAGAAAAAAACATGAATGGTAAAACAAAATTACTTAAAGATATCCATCAACAAAATAGGAACAGTTGAAATGAAACAAAAACCACACTGGGAGCACAAGGGAAGAAACACAGAGACTAAATACACACTGACTAACGAGCAACAGGTGTGGACACAGGTGAAGTTAACGAGGGCAATCAAAGTGCAGGGAAACAAACGAGGGCAGGAAAAATAACTAAACAAGACATACAAGGATGAAGAACTACAAAGTTGAACAGGAAACACAATGGACTTGACTTAGAAACACAAGAAAATAGAAACAAATACAGGATACAACACAAGACGTATCACTAATAAGCAACACAAGAGAGACATGAGGACAACTCATAACTAATACAGACAGGGAGGAAACAAGAAACGAAACACATCATAAATCTACAAACTCTATATGGTACCCTGGTAACTGGGGCACACTCTCTGGTCTCCCTTTTAAAAAATGGGAACCACCGACCTAATCTGCCATTCCACAGGCACTGTCTCAGACCTCCAGCATAAAGTGCTGTTAAAGTGTAAATAAGGATCGGTGGAGGAGTAATGGGGTTAGAATGGCAGAGAAGAGGACAGCTGGGGGGAGATGGCAGCTGGCAAGTGTTTGATAATGCAGTCTATTTTTTTTCTAGTTTCACTGCTGCTGCAGTCCTGTCTCAGCTGTAGCTCGATTCTCTGCTCTGAGATGGAGGGGTCCCCTCAGTATATTGATTCTCAGACACACTGCTTTAAGAGATTCAGAATTTATAGACCTGCCTGAGACCAAAGTTTATTTAGCTAACTTTTTTATTCCGTGCTGCTCTACACTAGTCCTGTCTGAGAATGTGGGTGTAAGTGTAGCAGCTCCTTATACTAAGGCATAACAACTAATTTCAGGATTCGTATGTGTATATGGGAGAGAGCAAGGAAGAGATTCCGAGCATGCAGCAAGTCAAATCAACAGGGGGCGGCAACACAAATTGAAATTTCACAGAGGGGTGTCGTTTTGTTTGATTGTTGTTTGTATAAGATTGTCATCTGCTATACAGAAGTGAACAGTCTACCCCACCATGTATGTTGCAAATACCGTTTATTAGGACTGCTCTGCAGGTGGTCAGAGAGATAAAAAAGAGAGAGGTGTCTTTTTGTATGTCCTTCCATCTAAAGCAATTATTGAGGTCAATGGCTCATGTTAGATATAAATCTTGTATAAATCTCTGTTTTCACTGTGTTGTGCAGATAGTTGCTGAAGTTTTGGATCGTCATTAACAAGCCTTGTCTATACACAAATCAGCTGTTGTAATAACGGAACATTCAAAACTCCAGTTGTGTTATTTGGGTGTCCTTCTTATGAGTATTTTCAAAGTTCTGAAAGATTTTGTAGCTGTTGACGAAGCTTTATTTTTGATGGACAGACATCAAAGTTGAATTGTTTGTTTCATTTAATTCTAAGCTAGAAAAGAATGTGTTTTTCTTTAAAATACTAAAACCATAGGTTTTATCTTTTGAGCAGACAGAAACCAAGCTCTCATTCAAACACCTTAACACCTGTTTCAAGACATATTGTGCAATTGCTCTCATTTGATGAAATTCCTCATATCTCACAATCACACAGTGTTTCCATGCAACTTGCTATCTCTCACTGATCCCTCGTGATCAGCCCCTCACACCCACTCCAATGTTGTGAGCCACACAGACAGCCTAATTGGATTACAACAGACAATTCAAATAAGGGCATAAAATAATTAGAAAAACTGATTCAAAATGAATCTCAGGCATAGCGATTGTATCCATTGCCCAGCAGGTCTCTGGGAACTTTTTTGTAGCAGCTATCATGCATGCAGAGCTGAGACTCACTCGCAATATAATGAACCACTGAGCCCCCTCATGTCTGAAGGATTGAGTCATCATAAGTTAATGTTTGATATTTGTTTGCACCCACATGCATTCCTTTTTTTTTCTTTTGCACTCTGATCCAAGCAAAAGTGTGTATATAGAATGCAGGCAGTGATTAAAAGCCCTGGTTGTGAAATAGATGTAAGGTAACAGAGCATCAACACGCCCCCTTCTCCATCCGTGATGTGGTCCAGGCTACATTAGGAGGCCTTTGATCAGATCTGTTTTATGGTGTTATTATCATTAAGTTCCAACCCTTGAAATCCAGGAAACGACCTCTGCATGATGCTCACAAAAAAGTGTCTAAGTCCTCTGATACATTGTATTGTCTTTGCTTTTTATGGTAGACTATAGCATTGTTTGTATGGGATTGGCATGACCTGAGGATCTGTGGTAAACTGTGAATTACAGTATATTTGATGTTGCGTTTTTGCAAAGGATAGAAAATGTCTGTAATTGGCAAGAATTAACTGACATTCCTGATTGAAAACAGAGATGTGCACGACATCCATTTTGTCTTTTGGGGTAGCATTAAACTTTACAGTGTAAAGCATGCTGTAAATTCACAATAAAGTAAAGAAGATGTCGACGTCCAAAGTGCAATAAAAACTTTAGGACATAATTTATAGAGTTTATAACTTTATGCCTTATAAAGTTTAGAAGCTCTCATGCAATAAAGTAGTTTGAACTGAGCCAAACCCCCAGCTTTCCCCCTTCTATTATCAGAGGTCTCAGGGTAACAATAACAATGTGCGAAAAGGGCTTGACTTTGCATGCAAAAATTGAAGAGTTTTGTGCAAATCACCAGGGGATACAGTGCTATACGCCCCTCTCTCCACACAACCTCTCAAATGGCTTTATCACAAGAGTTACCAGATAAGTGCTTGCAGCTCACCCCTGACCAGGGAAATTAGAGCCAGCTACAAAGTGCTTATTCACCTCTACTGAATCTAGCTTCAGAGAAAAAGGTTGAGGAGAAAATTAAGGCGCTCCAGCCTGAAAGTAAAATAATGCAGTCATTTAATTCCTACTGCTACTTTATAGGAAGCAATTTAACCTGCTTTACAGCAGAGGATGGTGTGAGCAGCCAGTGAATGTGATTATATGTATTGTATCTCACATTTAAGTAGAAAAGGGACTTTTAGCTCTGTGAGCAAACTAACTCACAGTATCAGGCAGTGGGGTGGTGCTTAAAAAAAGTGGCATTAGCGTTTAACAAAAATTGTATTGTAGCTTGGTGGTGTCGCTGCAGAATCAAACAGCTTTTTGGAAGCTAAGCTGTTTTTTTGGTCAAGTAGTGCAATAGCATCACATGAGCTATATTTTTCCACTTCAAAGTTGAAGCGCAGTAGAGTGCTCTGTACATCAGTCGTCAGTCTGGACTCAAACTGCTGAGGATCAGTGTTAGCAGAGTCATGGTGCACATAAAGTCTGGTGTATATACTAAAAACCAAGCTGAAGTAAGTAATCAATCAATCAATCTTTATTTGTATAGCGCCAAATCACAACAAACGTTATCTCAAGACGCTTTTACAAAAGTAGCAGGTCTAGACCGTACTCTATGTTATATAAATTATGAACCCAACATCAAGACAGGATGAGATCCAGTCCCCTTTTACTGACAGGACTCAATCTTATCTCATCTTAATCCACCATGAGCATTGCACCTCACAGTATTAAGCTAGTTACAGAGGCAAGGAAAAACTTCCTTTTAACAGGCAGAAACCTCGAGCAGAACCAGACTCATGTTAGACAGCCATCTGCCTCGACCGACTTGGGTTTTGGAAGGAGGAAAAGAGGAAAGAGAGGAGGGAGAGAGAGAGAGAGAGGTATAGCTGTTGCCGCTGGAGTCCGACACATCCGTATCAGCTGGAGTCTGGAACGTCCACACAGCAGCAGTCAATTATCAAACATGTACACTTGATGTACCAATAGCAGTGCATATCATTGGCTGTTACTACTGCTTATCTCAAGTGTATTAGTAATTCTTGTAATCTGTAGGGGAAGAGACAGCATAGGTACATTTTCATATATGTCAACACATCAACATCCTGTATGATGGTGACATATCAGTTACTTAAACTCACAACAATCCAGCAATTGATGATCATACAAACACACACAAGTTCACCTTGGGAACTCACATACAGGTGATTCTGAAGAAACTGAAGTTTTATTAAGTTAGTAAATTAAGTTAGTAAGGTCTGTTACATTTACAAAGAGCTTACAGTAAAAACACTCAGTAACAGGTCCACAATAACTAAGGTTATAGGTTGGAACATCAATAAGGGGAAAATGGGAAGAGGTGAGTCAGGGGGTAAGGTGATCAACCCTTTCTTGACTTCTACTGTTAATAAATCAAATTGTATTGAATAAGCACAATAGATAAAAATGGCATTGTTGTAGCAAGCTACTTTGGCCATGTTTCTGTAGTTTGGTTTACTCCACTCCTCTGGGGGGTTGCTTTGGTGTAGTTAGTTTAACTTATTTTACCCAACAAGAGGAACTCATGTTGCAAACAAAAACAATGGCTGTCTGAAACCCCTCATAGAGGCTCTGATCAAGTCCTCCTCCCAATTTCTTCTTCTCCTCCAGACATGCTCTTCACAGCATCTAAGTTAAGTTGTAGTTTTGTAAAGATAACCAACCTAACAAGGTCACTGATAATCTGAATACGTATGAGCATTATTTCCCTTCATGCTAAAATAAACAGCCCTTTCTCCCTGTGGTAAGCCTCCACATAAGAGAGGAAGAAAGACACTGAGGGAGCTGCTTGGTGTGTGGAAGTCGATAGGCAGTGAAGCCCAGCTGTCAATGCTGTCAGTGAAGTAAAGAGAGAAACTGGAGACGTTATCTTGGATGGCCCTTTGACTTGACCAAATGGGACTTTAAGTTATCTCTGCCGTGGGAAAGTTTGCTGCCACACAGCAGCACCCATCAAAGTGAAGGAGGTCACATTGCCCAGCAGCGTACTAAGACACAGCTTTACTGAGCTATCTCGCAATGAAGGATGTTGTTGAGGATGGGGAGCAAAACGTCCTTGATTCTTCTTTCTTTCTTTTCAATTGTCTTTTCTTTATCAGACAAAGAATGGCAGCACATGCAAGAGCAGAGCTGCTCTTGACCTTCTGGAAAGTTTAGCAGAGATTCAGACAAGCAGTTTGTGAAACTGGTCCTAGTTCAACTCTCTCTTGCTCCATGTAAGCCACTTATTCTGTTATTTTAGCTTACAATATTTAAGTGGCATGTAGACAGGCATCAGGTGACTCTCAGTGAATCAGAGTTATAACTAATTTTGAGATATTTACACACCAACACTGGGACTTTCATACGGTGGCTGAGAAGTGCAATGCAAATTTACAAAGGATGAAAGACTTTTACAAAGTTGGAGACAAATTTCCATTTTGGAAAACATTTTTACATTTTATGAAACAGAAGAACATTAGCAAAACACTTTTAACAAGGCCAAAACAAATTTACATTTAAGAAAACAATTTTACAAAATCAGAAACACTTTTACAATCACTGTGACAATCTTACAAGCAAGGGAACATTTTTACTAGTCCCAAACTAATTCACAAACGGCAGATTCTGACGGAAAAGCAATGTACCAAATAACGAAAGTGATCAGCAACTGATCGAGAGAGCGGTTTCTTTTGGCGGAAAGAAACGGATTGTCCTGTCAATCATAGGTCATTCCTATGTGTCTTTTCAAAATTAAATTCCAAATTTAAAAATAAGACATAATCCTGGATATATTCAATCAGAGATTATGAACAAAGAATATCAGTTTCCACTGAGTCATTTCAGATCAGAATAATATTGGAACTATTATTTTTCATGTTTTTCATGTCAAATGGCTGATATTTTAAATTTACACATCAGATCAAGCTGTGATTGGCTGGATTACATCATGAGGTTGTTTACTAGTTCCACTAGTCTGAACTGAAATTACTCTGTGGAAACAGAGATTTTTTTAATAATCTCTGACTGAAAATATCAATAATTATCACAATTTTTTTCAAACTTTGTTTGGCTTTTATTTTGAAAAGACACATCAGAATGACCTGTGATTGATGGAACAGTCCATTTATCTCCGCCCAAACAGACTGCTCACTCAATCATTTCCAGCATTTGGTACATTCCTTTTCCATCAGAATCTGCCCTTTGTAAATTTGTTTTGGGGCTGGTAAAAATGTTCCGTCACTTGTAAAATTGTCTCATCACCTATAAAAGTGTTTCCGATTTAGATCTGTTTTCTTATATGTATATTTGTTTTGGCCTTGGTAAAAGTTTTAATTTTCTTTCGGTGCCTGACTTCCTGTCTCGCTCAATCTGCTCTGTGCTTATTGATGCATCATGCTTCGGCATCTAGCAAAAGCAGAAGTCTTGCAAATCAGCTTCTCAGGGCTCCAGTCTGCTGGATCTGAATTGGAGCTGGAATGCAACAGACTGGTGCCAGTGGATTTAACACATATACTGGAATTGAAACCTTAAAGCTCCAGCGCTGTGACAGAGCGGAGACTGATATAATTGAATTAAGCCATTATACTCCTCGTCTCTCTGTTTTACATGTCCTGTTTTTCATAATGTCCCTACACCTCCTTCACCAACTCTCTCTTTCTCTCTCTCTCTAAACCTGTCCTCTTTGATGCTCTATAAACCCTGTGATCCCTCTTATGTTCCAGTGGTGAGTAATTACTGTACATGCTGGAGGAGGTTATGTTGGCGTGCCAGTGCTCTTTCTCTCTGATATTCAAATGAGCTGCTGTATGCTTGTTTGTCATCATTTCAGTGGTGTGTGTGTGTGGTTGTGAATAAGTATGCATGTGGCTTGTAATCATTTATTTAGAGAATCACAAGGGAGAGGCTTGAGTCAGGTGAGAAATTACAAACAGGACTGATGAAATCAAAATAAAATGGAATTAAAGTTCTCTTCCTGTCATGGTGTTGGCTGTGTGGGCAGGAGTTACCTGCAGTGTAATTGAAGGAGGCTGCTCTGCTCTGACACTGTCATTAATAATCAGCAGCCTTCAGGAAGATTCATGCTGCCATGAACAAGTACAAAATGCTTAACCATTACACATGACACTGAGAGCTTGATATATGATGGACTAATAGCTCTGCACTCCAGCTGCAGCGCTGTGGAACAACAGGAGGCATTAAGCTAATGTCAAACTAGATTAGAAGAACAAGAGACATTTTAGCACAAATGTCAGCTTGTCATAAGGCTTGATAACATTAGTGACTTCAGTGTCAAAAAGACAAAAAACAACTCTTTACTTTCCTTTGTTTTTTGATGTGTTGTCACAAGGTACACATTTAGCATCGATGCACCTCCCTTTTGGAGCTTAGTGTGATCATATAGCTTGAAGTGTTTTAAAGCAGAACATACCCACGCTGTTGACTTATCAAGAAGCTTAAACACTATTTCCCATCTACAGTGTTTTAGACAAACAGTATTCACCTTATTTTTGGTGGTTGAACGAACACAGTCAAGTCACAGATTTTCCGTGAAGCACTTCTGGTTTCTTACTTCCAGTCCATGGTAAACACAGGCCACTGGCTGGACCTAATCAAATATACTTGCATGTAATCTTGTGCACTTATTTTGATCATACAGGATTTAAAGGTGACATATCACGCTTTTTTCATCAATATATATTGGTCTAAGAGGAATACTGGAGTTGCGGTGAGAAAGGGGAAACTGACGGGGAGGGAAAGTTTGGTGTGTGTGTTTGTATGCGTATGTCGGCATGTGTCAGCGTGTCCCTGCGCGCACTGTCTGCAGTCAGGGACGTTGCCTCTCCGTCACACTCTGCGAGGAGCTCACGTCTTGTATCAATTCGGCCCCCTTAAATGTCAAAACCAAAACTGACCATTGTGTTCGTTTCTAATCGTCTCTCATTCATTTTTTGTCTCTGACAGAAGCCAATCAGAGTTAAAGTATGGCAGATCAGAATCATATGTTGAGCTGATCGATTCAAATGGAGTTATTAAGCACGCCTCTCTGCTTTTAAAGTTACGCATCTCATTAATCAATTATCAATTATCCTCGTAAGTAATTTTAGGATACTTCTTCATGTCATCTTCCCAGGCTCTTATACAGTGCAGATGTGACAGAGAGTTACCATTCAAGCTTTTATTTGACCTTTTAAAATGTTCCAAAGACATTTTTGAAGATATTTGTCAAGCTACGCAATAACAAATATTATGAACCGGATGTCTGGCACAAAATGCAGAAGTACGGAATAGCTTTACTTCCACATTCAAAAATAAGGTGAAAAGCACAGATGTATGTGTTCTAATTTAATCTCTTCTGGTCTGAGAGTCAGTATTTTAAACATAATCCTCACCAAATAAAAAAAAAGAACTCTAATTTGTTTAAAATGAGAAAAAACAAGGTTTAAGATGTTTTTTTTTATTTTTCCGATTGAATGAGTTAGACTGTGTCTTTGCATTTACCATCTTTACAGTGCACTCCGTGTGTAATCTGACACTAAGACCACACCCCTAGCCATAACTAAAGCATGCGTATTTGAGGATAATGGTCTTACACATTCAGAACTGCTTCCTCTGAAAGAGCTGAGTTTTTGTTGTATCTGCAAAGCTCACCCACCCCGGTGAAGCCATCGTCACTGACCTTCTAAAAGGAGCCGCTTTACCAAAGAAAAGCAAACACCTCATTTATCTGGCAGCCAGTGCAAAGAGCAGAAGCCACAAGAGGCCAGAGTGAGATCTGTGGCTCTGACAAGAGCAGCCTGAGCTCCCGGTTTAGGAAAGGCATACTGATGTTGGGTCATATTGCTCTCAGTGGCACTGTGGGAAAACTAAAGTCAACATTTAATGGAAAATGGCTTCATAATTGTATCGGTCAAGCTGAACCTTTTTACCAATATATACTCCAAACATGTTAAAAGCCTTGTCTCACTAATCCAATGTCTCCTCCTTAAGGACCAACTATGTTCTCTCTAGAAAAACGCCAGATATCACAGCTATATATTCATGACACTTAAATGTAAGGTTTCATCTTGATAAATTGTCCAAAATGCTATTAAGAGTTAAATGTACTTTTAATTCTGGACAGTGCCTTTGACAGCAGCAGCAGCAGCAGCAGCAGCAGCAGCAGCAGCAGCAGCAGCAGCAGCAGCAGCAGCAGCAGCAGCAGCAGCAGGGCTGTCTAGACAGAACCTGCAGCTAATCATGCCTGCTTGAAGTGATATATCTGAATTTTCAAACCGAAGTTGTTCCGGTGTGTGAAGATGCTGTCCTGTATGTGATCCTGATTAAGTTCCAAACACAAATGAGATACCTGCTGCTAAATTGGTCTCTTAAATGTGTATAAGATTTAATTGGGACCTTGATATGGTGCATTCAGAGATATGTAAGAGCAGGAGATGAAGAGGGGATGCACAGGCGATTAACTCATCTTTCACTTTGAGTACATACAAAAACATTCTTTTTCACATAAATCAGTGAAGAGTTGCAAGCGTTAATGCAGTGTGAATCTCCCCTGGCCACTTTAGATCCACTTCAAATTGCTCTCCTGCCTCATCAGTACTGAGTGTATGAGTGTGTGCAAACTCTGTCTATAAGTTCAGAGGGAACAGAGTGAAGGTGTGTGGTCTAAAGAAATGTTTTCCTAATAAATCACAAAGGAGCTTTTAGAATCTGTGTGCAGTGCAGTGAGGAGTATTTCTTCTTCCATTCCCTTGGAGAGCACCTGAAGTACACACAGCTTGACTGCTGATAGCTCTGTGGTAAATCACATCTCACATTGTGGGGCCAACTCTGGACTTTCTTGCATCTCTTAGTTGTTAGTCTTTTGCTACCAAACCCAAGACTAAAACAAAATACACTTTTAGTGTAGCATATTCCACACACCCACAGACTACCCACTGGAGAATACTAAAACTTTTGCTCAAGTGCTTTTAACAGCTTTGACCCTCTTGGAACACTTTTGGAAACAAATAATAGCTGCTGGAACATTCCTCCACTGTTTAACCAATATATAATATAATATATATATAATCAATATAAGAGTAAATAAATAAAATGGGTTGCTTTGTTTTCACTGCACTGAGCCAATGGGACACTAATAAAACAGCTGAACTAAGCAATTAAACACAGATAAAAGACACAGTCTGAAACAATGATTATTTATTAATGCACACCCTCACAGTGCAGCTAGAATAACCCTGATGCAGTGACAGACATTGGCCAGAGTTCAACAGCTGGGCCAATCGTCCAGAGCAGAGTGATCCATCACAGACAGTGGTCTATAATTACTCTGAGCACAGAGCTGGACACAAGGAAGGCAATGCTTGTGGTAAAGCTTTCTATCATACACTCAACTGTGTATGCAGAGAACCACAGACACAGTCTCGAGCATCCAAAGTCACTAGAGACGCTGCCAAATAACCAAATGGGTCCAGGAGCAAACCGGAGAGATTCAACACCCCTAACTGAGGGTCATTATAAAACAGACTGGCAGATGGCAAGATAACTGTTTTTAATCAGAGCTGAGAGGAAAAGTGAAAACAGAAGACATACAAAGACACAAATATATCCATTTTGTTATGGTTAAGTGTTCAGCTTTTTTGGAGTCCAGGGAGAAAACCAAGGCACTGTAAGCTCACTTTGGACTGAAAGCACATGTGTTTACTGCAGACAACACCTAAAATAAAAAGGGTCAAAGCTGCTCACTCACACACAGACTAGTGTAGTTGATAAATGTCGTTTGTGTCTTCAATCTCTCTCAATTCTCTACAATTCCCAACACTTCTTTTATTAATTTCGTAGTGTGACATGTAATTACATACCCAACTCATTACTACCCCTACGGTTCATTCTGAATTAACCAGGGCAGAGCAGACCAGCTTCTTTAACCACTACAGGTTTGCAGAGTTTCTGTACAAAGCCGCAATATGGTCATAATTACCTTTTTTGTACGTTCAAATCAGGGACCACAAAATGCAATTGGCTGACAGGGTGACTGTCTGGTGCTCTCCTGATTTGGAAAGCAAACAATTATTATTTTTTTCATTTGCTTTCTCAAAAAACAAAGTAAAAGTTACATAAAAAAAAACTAAGTCCTACATTAGGCACCGTCATTAAAAAAAAAACGCCCCTCTGACTAACTTATACATAGACACACAATTGCGCAGCCTACTGCGTACTTAGCCCATGTAACAAACCTTTTGGTTGAGAATTTACAATCTTATAACTGAATACAAAATGACTACTGACCGTACTGACAAGACATCTGCCTGAAATGAGCTAGAAATTCCAGATTGAAGTCAATGTGTTGAAGTTCTCTTTAAACCCCAAGGCAACATACTTGAGATCAAATGAAACAGCAGAGAGAAGTCAAGTCTAGTTAGGACTGGCTAAATACATTCTAATTCCTCTCTTTATGTAAGAGAGGAATTAAAATGGCTTTAGCCAGAAAGAAGTTAAAAGGAAAAATAAAGAAAAAAGTTGAAGATGATTGGAAGACAGATAAGTGTCTCCCACTCTTTTGAGCTCAACACACACTGTATAAACTAAAAAAAATAAGCAAGTGTTTTCATACATTTCAGGTTAAAAATGTCTTATTAAACTTAATACAAGCCACATTTATCTGACAAGTTAAGTAAAGGCTGCCACCAGGAATCAAGGGATGGAAAGTAGGTGCACCAATTTAAAGTTCTGGTTATAGGTTCTTGTCACAAACATCTAAGTGCACCATTAACAACAGGCTGTGTTCCCGGTGACACACAAAAAGTTGACAGACACACACATGAAAGAAGTCATATCTTCATTTGGAAGTCAGTATGGATGTGCAACCCCAATTTGGGTATAATGCCTCTCTGAATTGAACTAATTACACTTATATTTGACACTCTTCCATAAATCTCTGTGATTGGTTTCTGTGGTATTCCCCTGGTGTCACAGCTTCATGAACAGCCCTGCTGAGTTAAATCCAGGCAGGCTAAGTGAAGTAGATAAAGACAGTCAGAGATGACTCTCAGAGACAATAGCTTACTGTTCTTATTTTCTACCCACTTATGTCTTGTTTCCCTTTAGCTCCAGTTCTCATTAATCTTAGATGCTGGGGATTCCTTTGTACCCCCACAAGTTAAAACTGAACACTTGCACACACAAAAAAAGTGAGCTTCCCTTTTGGGAGCTGCGGCATATGAGTGAAAACATCAGCCATCTGTTGGCTTCTCAAGTACTGCCTGTTCAGCAGCTCATCAGAGTCTAAAAGATGGAGCTCTTCAACAATGATGCCACATGTGGTACCCTTCAGTGAGGCATCCTAACTATGTGTAAACATTCACCCTGTTCGGTTGTTATTTCACTAGGACAGAAAACTATAAGGCAGACTCAACAGGCAATACTTCAGGAGCTGTCCGGTGCTGAAACCAAAGAAAGAGCCCACAGGGAGCCTTTCTTCTTCTTAGGATTAACTCAGACGGGGAAAACACTAGCATAATGGCAAACCAAACAGCTGTGAAGTGTTTGCTTCTCCTCCAGGGTGTTTTAGGAAGTGACTGATATCCAATTCAGACCACCTGACTTTGAAAAAGAATGCATCACAACCAACTGGTGAGACAAAGGAAGCTAGGAGAGGGGAAGTTGCTGCAAGGAAACCCAACAGTCCCTCCAGACGCAGTTATAAATATTCATCAAAGACCTCCCCCTCCCTTTCTTTTCCCCAAACACAGCTCTGCAACACTCCCACACCAAATGTATTATTCAACGACAGCATTTTTCTTATTAAATACTATAAATAAATAATCACATCTGGTAACAGTTTATGTCTGTTAAATTAATGACAGGAACACATTGGATTATCTGGGGTATCTTTGAATCCACCAGACCTCTTAGGTCTGCAGTGGTATATGGCAGGATTTTATATAGACCAGTTCTGATGCTTATACGAGTAATGAAGATGATTATGGTGGTCTACAGGGGGTCAATACAGGCACCCTGACCAGTCTGCTGCTATGCAGCCACATTCACAGCACACTTAGATGCACTGTGTTCTTACACCTTTCTATCAGAACCATGCACCCATGCACTTTTTCGTCTGTTTGAGCTCCAGTAGCTCCTTTACTGGATTGGACCACAGCATTCACTCTGACACACATCAGTTAGCCTTGGCTGTCCATTTCCTTATTGCTGGCTAACATGTTTTCCTTCCTTGGGTCTCTTTTGGTACATACTGACCACAGCAGACTATGAACACCCGATAAGAGCTGCATTTTTTTGGGGAGATGCAGCTTTTGGAGATATCACACCCTTACAGACTTTTAGAGATATCACATCCTTACACTAGCACCGTTTTTCTGCTTCCAACACATCAACTTTAAGGAGAAAATATTCACCTGCTGCACAACATACCCCACACACTGACAGCTTCCATGGTAATAAGACCAACAAGCTTATCACCTTCCCCTTCAGTTGTCATAGTTATTTCTGGAAGGCATAGTTTTCTCTGCTGGAATCTTCCAGTATTCCTTCAACCATCTCTACTTCTTAAGCCACAATATCAACAACTATTTGTAACATATACAGTGAGCTTTCATTGCATATGTTACATACCACCAAATATAAAACCTACCTCTCAAACTGTTGTAGAATCACCAGGATTAAAGGCAGCTTTACAGGCAACAGGATCATAGCACCACACCCCGGTATTTGTGTGACTGTCTCACCAGTCAAAGTGCCAAACTTCATCCAGATCCTCTGTTTGATCCTCTGCAGCTGCTTGGCCGCTCTCCCTGTGTTTCATCCTGAGCCAGAGTGGCTTTTTACTTCAAAGCATAGCAGAAGAGTTCATTGTAAGAAAATTAATGTCTTCTCTTTGCTAAATCTCTGTAAGGTTTCACAGTTTTCTATTCACTTGCTTGGTCACAACTCAAGTGCAAAATTGAATTCCTGCCCATTCAAGACTTCTGCTACAAGTGTCTGTACTAAGCTGAGTGCAGCTGGGTAGAGAAGACACATTAATGAAATATGGGATGACACAACCTCACCCAAAGAGCAGATAAATTCCATGGTCAGTCCCAGTCTGTTAATTATCTTTCCTTCCTTCTTTCCCTTTTCCTTCTTTTCCTCTTTCCCCTTGCCAACACTTGAAGTAGAGCCTCTTAGAAGCCATTAGCCTACAAATTTGTTCATCCGTTGTAAAGCTTCATCACACAGAAAATGTGAAAATAGAGTCAGTGAACTGGCAACAGCACAAAAAGGAACACTTCCTCTGAGAACAATGGCATTAAACAGTAGAGCCTAAGATCCAAGCGGTTTGAAGGTGAGCCAGAGCCTCTTAGTGCAACAGGAGCTGAAGATGCCTGAAGGACACTAACAAGAGGTATGAAATACAGAAGTCACCCACAGCTCACACAAACAAAGGTTTTTGTGCATGCACACAAAGACATGATAGCTACTCAGCCTGCAAGGAGGGAAGATTTTTATCTACAGTGAGTCACAGAATGAGAATGAAACTGGGTGCTGTTCTACATCAGCTAGAAACAGAAGCTCCTGATCCATCAGCCGGACTCTCTGCAGGTACAGACTTGGTCTCTAACATTAAGGATCACTCTGACAACACATTTGACCCCTTGAGAGTTCAGGAGGGATAAGATGCCAGGGAATAAGGATTGTGGGATGGTTCCTTCTCAGAACAGCTTGTAGATACTTTCTCTCTGAGTGTGTCAGATGGCAAAAGTAGCAGCTGGATAACTCTTCTTCCCCTTTTGGATGAAGTGAGGTCCAGTCCTGAGAATTATACAGTGATGATGTGGCATCTCATGAGCCACCCTGATACAGAGCAGTTAGAACAACAGGAGCAGAAACATCCAATGGTGTGAAAAAAAACCTGCAAGTGCGACTTAAGTAATACAAATATCAGGTAGAGAAGCACACACAGAAAGCTCCAGTGTTATGTTATGCAATGAATGAGGGAATGTCCCGAACATCACCGCATGAGCCGAGGCTGCAGCCACATAAAGTGGATGAGCGTAAGAGTGATGCTCACCTCTCCAGCAGCTGAGCACTGCTGAACTTAAGAGCGCTCCACAGGCTCTCTATTCAAAACAAGAAGAGGGGAATTGAGAAGGGAAAAGAGGGTTGTCCATGGTTCTGGGGTTGAAGTAAAGATCAGAAGTTCTGTATCTGGTACCATTTAACCATATTTGACATCATAACCACTTATTTTAGGTAAATGTAGGGCCGATTGTGTTTATCTTTGTGATGACACGCTGATGTTGTCCTTGTCATTGATCCAGTAAGGGCAATCGACCAAACTATTCCATGTAGGACCAAACTCCCAAACAGCTAGTCCTGATATCGCAATTTAATTAATGAAACATGAAGGGAAGGAGAGGGTTTAGACAAACATGATTTGGCAACTCAGTTGCAGGTCTATGATACTGGCGTGCCTTCTTTTGAGCGCTGTAATCATGACATTAAAGAAAAAACCTGTTTGGCAGAGCAGCAATGACCTCGATTGGAGGTTTAATTTTAAGTGGGTATCCAATTAGACTACTATTAAACTCTAAATTACTAGAATTATGTTGGCAGACTTGAACAGCAAATGTTGAATCAACATTTGTCACCTGATTTACAATTTGACCCAATAAATACAGCCAGACCTGAGCGCCCTCTAAGTGTTGTAATCTTAGCAAGAGAGATAACAAGAAGATTGATAATCAAGTACATTTGGGGAATGATGTTTGCATCCACATAGAAGAGACTGAAAGTGTTGCTATCATCTTGTGAGTGACCCATCGTTTTATTGCAAATAAAGTATAATGATCCCCCAAGACACCGCACACCGTGTGGAGGGGGATGTATGCTTTGTTTCCCTGAGCTGAATATCTAGTTTAAGTTTCATAAGCTGCTTTCAGTTCTGTTGGTTTGTACCAATGTGTTATTCTTTCTATAGCTTTTATCTATTGATTACTCAGAACCAGAGTACTGTTGTTACTTCTTTGGGCTGTTGTAGTGAAGGTTACTGAAAGAAAATAAAAGATTGAAGGAAAGGGAAAAAATGTGCATTAGTGCAACCTCAAAATATTGGAGCTGTCCATGGTGCTGAACTGGTTTAGTCCAGGATCAAGAAAAATGCTGCATTTGAAATCGTACCGCACACATCTATACAAATATATATATATAAATAAATAAATAAATAAATAAATAAATAAATAAATAAATAAATAAATAATAATAATAATAATAATAATAATAATAATAATAATGATTACAATAACAGTAATAAAAACAATAATAATAATAATGTTATTATTATGTTATTAATAGTGTTATTATTATTATTATTATTATTATTATTATTATTATTATTATTATTATTATTATTATTATTATTATTATTATTATTATTATACTACAATAGCATAGTTGTCTGTGTGCTTCCAACCATCCTCAGCATTATAGAATTGCTGAAGCTTCACAGTCTCTCCAGTGGCTTTGACACCAGCACTACACACTCTGAGCTCATGCTGATCACATCTCTTCACACACAAACTCTTCAAATGTTGGGACCTTTTGATGATGATGATGCTTGAGATGATGACAACGACTACAGAGGCAGTGTTTCCTTCTCTCTGCTTCCCTTTCAAACTCCTTACCTCACCACTCTTCTTGAATCTCCACCTCTGAGAATGGCCAGAAGGCAATCAAACTGCAAACACAAGAGTATACAAACAAACAAACAGCTTATATTGATCGCTGGGCTTTACAGCACTGGGTAAATGTTCTAATCCCCAGTAGACACTATATCATGCTTAGATTAAACACACATTTAATGTGCTGCTGGAGCTGCTTAGAAGCATCCCCTGGCATTATTTTATTACAATTTGTTAATACCTTAATGAGACAAACCATGGGAGAAATGAATCCCTGGAGATTTAGTTTCTTCAAACACTGTCCAGCCACCCCTAAACCCAAGGAATAATTAGACACAGCACCGAAATGTGTTTGTCCCCATGAGGATTTGCAAATAAAATTTACTCCTACCCCTCCCAGAGGCTGTGCTGCTTTTTGCACAAAAAAATTCAGATCTGTATGAGTTATAACATCCAAATTAGCTTAATTAAATAATAAAACTTTCAACAACTGCACAAATTTAGGGAATCTTTATCAAAATGTTGAATTCGAACACAGTCATCAAGACAATGCAAAGCAAGCTATTGCTTTTCATTATCACAAACCTAAATAAATGAGACATATTTACGTGATAAGTAGAAAAAAATGCACTGCTACTTTTTATGACCTTAAGTGAGAGACATGAATACTCAGACATTCAGTCGTCAGGCAGACTTCTGTTGTTTCAGCTTTATACCCACTTTTATTTTTCATCTCTGTGCTCAGTCTTCTCTGTAGTGTGTTCTATATGTGCCCAGTGTGTGCATATGTGTCTGGTGTGTATATTTGTGGGACGTGGGGCACCATTGCTGTGAGGCTGGGTGGATGTTTATGGTTATTGTGTTCATACATGTATTCCTGTACAGACGGTGGCAACAAATCTCCTTATTAAGGACAAATAAATATCTATCTATCTGTAGAGAATTGTTTAACATTGATGTCAAGTGCAGAGTGTACTAAGCTCAATCTTTGAAAGAGCTACTTTGAGGCACCAGTTACTCAACTTTGCAATCTATAAAAGTTGACTGTGCTATTTATGTGTTATATATATATTTCTATGTTTAATGAAATGACAGTCCTTACACATGCCAACTTTTCTGTTAGTATTACACAACAGTTACATGAGCTGTGATGCCATCCCCATGCTACCAAATTCAGTTACAATGTTGACATAATGTTGTTAAACAGGTATACATAATAAGACCCTGTGTTTCGTTTAGATTGTTGTTCTTCTTTTTTCAAGTTTAAGTAGTATTGACCATGTTCACCATTTCAGATTTATAATATTACTGTTTTTACAGTATGTAATGCAGTTACAACAAATAGCTGAAGTTAATGATGCCATGACTTTAACCGGTATTTGGCCATGAATAGATACTGCTGATTTAGCTAGAATGAAATGCTAGGACATCATACAAAGCCCATGCGGAAGTGTTATAACCGGCAATTCATCGAGAACCCGATTGAGGCTGGCTGCGGAAACATCGGAAACCACATACACACCGATTCAAAAAAGATGATCTTTGCAGCATTAATAAACATGTTTACAGCCTGGTTAAAAAAACGGCTTGGGTCAGCTTAGCTATTTTTTCTATCGGCACAACTGTTCAGAAGATATTAAGATTACGAGTTTTTGCCCAAATAAGGACATGACTGATATGACTGACAAGTGGGAACACATATATGTTGGCGAGGAGGCTCAGACCCCGCCTCTTTACGTCACACTTTGACTGGTTGAGTTCAGCATTACCAATTTGGCTTTAAAACAGCGTTCAGGAACAGATGGGTGATGTCACGGATACTATGTCCATTGTTTATACAGTCTATGAGCTATACAGAGAAAAGTTCAGAGAATCAACATTCATTAGGACTCTTTTTTTTGGGACCAAAAACATTTGCTAAAAGTTTAATCCAACAATTGTACAAATGTTTTAGTTGGCACTGAAGTGCCTCACTGGCAGACAAAGAAGATCATAATTAAATCAATCCACAAAAGATTTGTTTCATTCATTTTGAATTGGTTCAACAGAACACCAAACATGTAGTGCAGCACAGTGTGACACTGTCCTTTATCCTCTCACAGAAAATCTTGAATGTTCATTGTCATGAAGGATGGTTTTCTGTTATTTTTGTAAAGCTAAAACGGATGCACCTGCAAAATAAACAATCAAGGCGATGTATTACATTGGAATGTATTAATGTGTACTTTTAATTATTTCATCTTGTGTTTTGTATCTGTGATATGAATTTTTCTGGAATGTTTGTATACAGAGCATAAAGTCATTATAAAACAACATGAAAAAGTTGACACAAAATTCTAGAATGTGTTTCCAGACGAGCTGTGAGCCAAGAGAAAATGTCCCAATCAAAGGCTTTGTCCTGGGGTCTGGTTGTATCACAAACTAAAGCAGGTTTAGACTCTACAGCCCTGTCAGCACTGACACCAGAGACCTCCTCCTCCTCTCAGAAATCAGAATATCCTTGCTCTGTTTTTCCCCTCTCTGCAGACTATGCAATCATCTTATTGTTTAAAAGGAGCCTTGTCAACTAAACAACCACCTCGGTAAAAGGAGCGGGACAGCCTCATCCCCCAGCAGGTATAGTGACAGTTACAATAAGCCATAAACGAGAACAGTTTAGTGTAACAGCAGCTGTAAGAGTGTCTGTCATGGTCCAGAGAGCTAGGAGCTCGATGTTTAATAGTCTCTCACTTGACTACAATGACTAGCAATAATGTTAAGTGTACATGATGTTGAGTTAATGGGCTGAAATGTAAAAGACCAATGGTTTTGTGCTTAAATTGTGCATTCAAAAATGATAATACATATCATCATAACAATGGTAAAGCCTAAAAAGGGATTATTTATACCCAAGGACCACTGAGAGCCTTAGTGAGGGAGAGACACACCAACACTGAGTTTTAATGGAGTCACTCAGCAGCTCTCCAGCAGCTCCGTTATAAATCAACATAATGAGGCATAAATCAGCATTAAGCGGCATGTGGGTTACAGGCACACAGTAAGATGTATAATGACACATGACATATCTCTTAATAATGACCCACACACAGAAGCAGAGATAACCAACTCTGCACTCTGCCTCTCTTCACCAGCTCGTCATCATAGGCGATCAGTGTACTGTGTGACTTCTACAAATCACAAGAGCCGGCACAGAGACAAAGATGGACGAGAAGTGTCATTATTTTGGACTGTCGAAGACCCATCCACAAACACTGACTCTGATGGAATGGAGGGCAGGAAAGAGCTCAAAGATTTGATTTGAGAAAGACAAACAGAAAGATAAGATGATAGAGGAGAGAAGGAGAGGGATACTTTAGTCACTGGCATGTCTTTGTCTCTTTCCTTATCTAGTAGTTATTTTTATACACCTATACAGTTCTTCTTTCTTCTCCCAGCCTTTGTCTCTCTGACCCGGTCTCCTACCCAAACACATGACTTCAAAGAGGCTCAGCGATCTGTCTGCTGAAGCATCCCCAAAAGCCTCACTCAGCCTGCCTCTGCGCATAATCAGGCCTCTAAAAGCAGAGCATCATCCCGCCTCCCCCACCCTGGTTATACTTTGTCTGAAAAGACAGCATGTGTTACGGACCACGAAAGGATATAAATAAATAACATAGAAAGAAAACATTCTCTACTGCATACAACTGCTGGCAAGCTAAAAGTATGTCTCTATTTATTTGTTATTTATTTATTTTGGTGAATAGCTATTGGTTCAAGAAAGATACATGATGTAATACAAATGTTGAATAACTGGGATAATCATTAATAAATATATACATCATTGTTCACAAGATAGGACTATATACGTTTTCTTCCACATCTCATAAATACACTGATGAGCAGCATCCTTAGCTGCGCTTTAAGTAAAAACCAAACAGTCTTTCTCCATCAGTATCCACAGAGCGACAGGAATTATAAAACCTGTGCATATCTGAGCATGAAAAAGCAGGCTCTGAGCCATATGAATTACTCAATGTTGATTTCTTTTCTTTTCTTCTGAAGTCAAATGAAACAAAGAGCCGTCAAACTGCTGCCTAAGTGGCAATATTATGGAGATGTAATTGTAAAGAAATAGAGATCATGCTGTAATAGTATTGTATAAGATGTTCTAAACATCTGTGCAAACACTGTGGGGTTGAATGCTGCAACAAGTTATCATTATGACAACACATGAAGAGAGTGTACGGTGCTGTCTACGAGGAATTAAAAAAAAAAAAAATAGACAAAACAGAGCATCAGCAGTGTCCATATGGCTGCCTCCAGCTCTTCTCCCTCTAATGATCTCATGTGAGAATAATTTCACAGGAGGCAAGGCTGACATATAGAGCTGTTTACCTTCTACTGTCTGAGGGAAATATTTATTTGGTGCTTCTTCTGTAGACACCTCACAGAAAATATGTGTAAACCCCTATAAGAGACAATTTTAGAGAAGTTACTCACTTCTTAAGACATTAACCCATAACTGTGAGGCTCTTCTGGTGAGTATGCACCAGTATACTAAGTTATGTATGTACTTGTGAAATCCCACATCAAGATAATTGTTCTGGTTTCTTTGATTTCTTCAGTAGATGCTGTGTTCCCTCTTTGTGCAATTTTCAAGTGTCAGCTATCCATAAACATTGCTTTTGAAACGTCCAAGCTCTAGTTAGATACCTAACATATGTACAACGACATATAAGGGCCCTGGTAGAAAATAAATAAATACATAAATTGGAGCGGCAGTAGAAGAACAATATCCAAAGATTATAATCACAAGTTTGTGATAGTATAGTTGCAAATCAGTGAGGAAAAAACAAGCCAATTTGTGAGAAAAAGTTGGAAATCCATGACAAATTACTAGAAATTTGAAATTATGGGTTAGAGTTAGGGTTAGGTTTAGCAATTTTGTGAGAGAGATTTGTGAGAAAAATAAACTCATACTTGGAAGAACCCCTGCCCCCCAGATACAGTTAGTCAGAGAACCTCATCGCTTCTCAATCAATCAATCAATCAATCAATCAATCAATCTTTATTTGTATAGCGCCAAATCACAACAAACGTTATCTCAAGATGCTTTTACAAACATAGGAGGTCTAGAACACACTATGTCAAATTCTCGCTTTCACACGATACGTTGCTGCCTTACATCATGCCTGTTGTGTTGAACCCCATCAAACTTTACCTATAAATCTGATTAAGCATTTGATCATCTGTCATAAATTAATAATGAACTCACTTCTTCATTCATTTTACTTTAAGCAGACACCTGATGAAGCCATGTTTCCTACTGGTATACCTCCTCACTTTGTGTGTGTGTGTGTGTGTGTGTGTGGCATCCCTTGTTTGAGGGCTTTGTCAATGGGGTAACCATTGAACCAGTGAAGCTTCCAAAGTGAAGCAACGTGGTGTCTTTAAATAGCATTTTTGGAGGTTTGTGTTTTTCACAAATGTGCTACTTTATAATGTCACAAATGTTGTTCTTTTTCTCTACAATGGCTCTTAAAAAAACATCATAAGTGGAAACATTTGATAACGAGGAGAAGAAACTGTGTGGGTACAGGAAGTTCAGTGTAATAAGTGGATGTGATTTAGTAACCAGGCTATATTTTGACTTTTCCTTGCAGCACTTTGTTAAGGCATGATGTACTAACAGTGGATCTGAATATCAAGGAACCTCAACAGGCAGGGTTTGGCTGTTGCTGTAGACACATCTTCATCCAATCAATTTACATTGGAACACAACAGACAAGTAAAGCGCATAAGAGAAGTAACTCAGAACATCACATCGACACACATATTGACAGCATCTTCTCAGACAAGTTGCCAGAAGTGAATTAGACTTACACAACCAGATAAACTTTTTTTTTTACCATTTCTTGGCACAAACTTGTCTCAAAGCTGTATACCACTTTATGTCTCATTTATTATTGAATGAAATGATGCAGCAGCTGATTAGAGCTGCTGGTAATGACTGGAACTGTCACAAGAAAGATGTAATGGGATTTATTTCTTGGCAAACTAAGAGAAGACAGCCTGTGGACAAGCTTCTGGAAAGAGTTTGTTGCTATTACTTCAAAGTGTGAATCACTTGTTTTCTTCCTACTGTACTAGACTCTGACTCGGTTGTGAGAACACCATTCAAGAGTAACTTAATTTGTAAGTAGTTCAATAAATTAATGCTTTAACAACAGGGGCTCCAGTCTGAACCGCATCATTATGTGACATTGAGAAAGAAAACACACTTCATACCTAATTAAGCTTAAAACTTAACTTGCTTCACCACTGGGGGTAGTTGCACAAATTGTGTTTTTAGAAAGCAAGTTTCCGACGGACGAAAGAGACTGGAAGTAGTTTCTGTTTGAGTCAAAGGGAGGGTAACAGAAAGTGCTGCACAAGCTTTCCCAAGCTAGGAACATGATTTGTGGTGCCATTCAACTTCATCCAGCCACCAGCATCTGCTTATCTTTGTATCTCCTTTAATCATGATACTTTAAAAAAAAATGGACTCACATTTTTAATCTGTTCAGCTGTTGAAAACACACTCATGAGCTCCATTTAAGATTACAGATGAAGTCTCTTCAAGATCATCTGTTTGAAGTTTGTAGAGGAAGACAGTGAATAATGTATTGAAGTTAATGTGTCTTTTTGCAACTCTTACTGATTATCCTTCACAGTTACACCCACTATAAGTATACACTACCAACATTGATGCATTCAGATGTCTACATATCGTCAGTAATGTATTCCTGACAAATGAGCAGGCTCACACAGATTAATAGAGGTCTAACAACTGTTAGTTTGAAAACGTGGCAACTGAACTCAGGAACCACACATGTATCTGAAGCTGTAGAATATACTCTAATCATAGATGTATGTATGCAGTTTGATGTGGCTGTATGTGCTGTAACTCCTGTAACCATAGCTCCTTAATACATCCAACACACCAACGCAGTGCCATGCCACATATAGAAATACATGTAGGACGAGATGATTCTTTTTTGACTACAAAGGTTCTCAATGCAATTTGATGAATGTCATTTTGTTTTACTCCTCTACATTAATTGTTTCTTAGTCAATAGTTTCATTGATTTATTGATTACCACTAATGCTATGATAACTTGAATGACATAACTTCCATTAGCACTAATTTACTTAAAAGAAGCCTGAAATTTGACAAATCAAGGTTACATATGATTTGGGAGTTGACCAAAAACATGCAGTCAAATTCTAAACAATATATATATTTGTACAAGAGTTAAGTTTAAGAGATGTTATTAAGCTGTTCCATATTTTCAGATATGCATACCTTCTTTACAATATCATTTTAAGTAGTGGCGAAGTTTCAGATTAGTATTTAAATGCATTTCTGTGTGATCCCTTAGTCCTCAGACCTAAGTTTGTAGGCTGTTCTGTATGTCTTTTGTATTTATTTATTTTTGTACACACTTTTTGATATCACTAAGTCAAGGAATTCTTCAGATAGCCATGTTGCTATAAATCTGGGTTCTCTCCTCGAGGCTTCAGGAGGGTCAATCAAAAGATAGTGGGTTTGTTGGGAGTGAGGGACTTCCTGTATTAGTCCTGAGACTATTAATCCGTGACGTCACCCATCTGTTTCTGAAGCGCTGTTTTGAACCCAGAGCCCCAGAGCGAGAGAGCGAGAGAGCGAGAGAGAGAGAGAGAGAGAGAGAGAGAGAGAGAGAGAGAGAGAGAGAGAGAGAACAATTTCTACATTTTCTATTTATATATATATATATATATATCAGAATCACTGTGTTCTATGCAAAACTTGACACATTAAGAGACTAAACCAAAACATGAAATCTGCTCCTGGAAAACACACTTGACATCAGTAGGTAGCAAACATAGGCCAAAGATCTATTACATTTGCTTTTAATCCATGTTAATGTATGAAATGGACAGATGGGACCACATTCCTCATCGCTTGTGGCCATGCAAAACACATACACACACAATCCTTGATAATGAACTGGACATCCGCAGCTGAAGAATAGTTGACTGCCATGTGTGCCTCAGTTACTTATTGAGCTGATTTTTACTTATTGGCCATTTTTTTATGTGCACAATTCCTAGGAATTTCCTTACGTTGATCGTCCTCAGTAGTTTCACAAAAATCATTTATATATCCATTTGCAATATATCAGTTCAGCACTTTTAGGATCAAAGATTAACCTTCCTATTATCCTTGGGGTCAATTGGACCCCATTCAATGTTTAATGTATCTAAATTAATGACCAACATAATTGTTTGCCTTCATATTTCATGACTTTTCCTAATTTGATGGGGATAACTGGGAAAACGTAAAATTAAAATGTTAATATGTTCCAATTTCCTGTAAAAAAAAATGTATGCATCGGTGTTCCTTGGGGTCAATTTGACCCCAGGCTGTTTTAGCTGTATATAACATACGAAATATCAACATTTACACACATTTTATTTGGTTGTTTTGGATGACATTGAGGTCACTATAACCAAGGACACTTCTGCATGTCACTGCAGGAATTGCCAACCTTTATATTGAGATATAATATTTCCAGCCTCCATGTCTCTAAAGACATTCAATGATCTGTCCTGTGTCTTACGTTTTGATAACATAGAAACAAGGCAGGGCTGACAAGAGCATGACATACTCACAGCAGTTTGATGTTCTGTTTTACAAATAAAGTCCTTCTGGGTGCAAATTGACCCCAAGGATAAAATATGTTAGTAAATTTAAGGGTAACAGGAGGATTAAAAAGCAGAATAAACCAGGTGTTCTGCCTCATGATGACTGGCAAACCCATCAATTTCACCACCTGGACATGCAGAGATCGAATGCCTTTAATTTAACACCTTTTTACTTTTCTGTCCCCGTTTGATAATCAGACACACACCACGTCTTTAACAAGCAAACACATCTGTTTAAAAGGCTCCAACTGCTTACAGAGTTCTACGTGGACGAGCAGTTAACCAAGTGGAATAATATCATTAGGTTACTTGTGCTTTCTGTACAATACAGTAAATCTCTGTGTGTGTTTTCTGTCAGAGCGACCCGAGATAGATGGACCTCTTTCACTTCTGATTGGAAAACCCCTTTTCCTTTTTGACACAGTAGTTCATCAGGGTTGAGCGTGGACCCGTGTGTTGAGCTAACCAGCAGATATCTAGATACTGCTTGACCTGATCATAAATAAAGACTGGAGATGTACTGCTAAGTCAGCTCTGCTAGAAATAAATAGACTGGGTCAATGCTTCAGGAGATTGTGGAATATCCATTTAGGTAGAGAGCAGTGCTGGGGTTTAATTATTTCAAAGTGGTGTCGTTTCTTATCCCTTTGTAGGAATATGGCTGAGATTTTCTCCGGCACTTTTTTATTTACTTAACATTTTATGAAATTATACATTCATAGAGCACCGGAGATGGGGACTCCAGTTTGAGTCTGACATCACAAACAAATGTGACTTGAGACCTGACTTTTTTGTAGCCAGTTAACATTATGAGCTTAATTTCATCATGTGTAACCCTCAGTATCTGGTGTGTGGTAAACAGCAACACTCCACACCTTGGCCAGCAACTCACCTGCAGCTGCTACAGTATAGTGTTTCCAACAAAAACCTGGGCAGGCTGCCCAAGTTTATGTTTACTGACCATTTTTAGTTACTTTTCATCTTCCCTAGCTCAGTACGCTCCTGTGAACACCAACATGTTGGGAAAGCGTTTGATACATGCTCCAGAGGTAAACACAGAGAGAGAGACACAACCTGTATATCCTGCAAATGCAATGATTGAGGTCACACCCTATGTTAAACATAACCCTTCTCACACAGCTGTTTTAACAGTAATGCACAGCTGGTTGCTGGTGGTGATATTCTACACTCTCAGTATTTGATCATCATTAACAACCCTTCTCAGAGCACGGATCACTTGTTGAGAAACATTCCAAAATGCAAGTTTAAGCGTTTCTTAATGAAACATAGTACTGATGACGAGTATTGTCTAAAAACCAGTGGCCTGTTGCAACAGCTCTACTTAAGTTGAGTCCTAAAATAGGGTGTAAAGTCCACCCTAAACCATACATTGAAATTAGTTAATTTGTGACTTAAGTTGTGTCATTGTTTGGTTGCACCATGGAGACATTAGGTAAATCTTAACTAGTAGACTGTAATGTCCAAACTAATCAAAATATTGTCGCAGATTTTCACTCTAAGTGCTAAGTCATGTCATTGCAAAAATGACTGTGTCTGACATTATACTCCGCCCCTGGGACTTTCTTCATCCTCCTCATAAGCTTCCCTGCTGTAGCTTTTCTGCTGTGACTGCTCATCCACCCCAATGAGTTCTACCTCCTCCATGTCACTAGTGATCATCACATCGTCCCTGGGAGGAAGCAGTCTTTCCAGCCGGTACATGAGATTTTCTGGGAGCCAATGTTTCTCTGGGAGTTCCACCTGGAACTTGTTTATCAGCTGTCTCTTTTCATATGGGTCCTTGTAAACTGGCATGCCCTCACTCTGAACACATTTGATGTCACCATGCTTGATTACTTCACCTGGTGATGAGCGCACACAGTGCCTCAGTGAAAGTGCTAGTTAAGATCAGAGTCATCATAAGTTTATTATTCATGTTATCTATTGCGGAGAGTGTGTTGTCAACACATCACAGCTGGTGGAACTCTCTGCTTCTCCACAACCTTCAAGTGATCCATCTTTGAAATAGTGCGCCATGACAACCTTTTACACAGGACTTTACACCTACTCAGAGCTAGGTGTACAGTTTATGATGTAACTTATGCCCACATTGGAATGTTCTCAGCTGGTGCAATGCCCAAAATGTTAGTAGTGTAACCCCCCTCTTCCTCACAACCTTTCTGACAAACAGACATTTCCCCGACAGTTCCATGATATGCAGTGCTCCTCTGATTTAAACATGATAAGAATGAAGAGTTCATTTGCAAAAACAGATTCCGTAAAACTCTGTTTTTTTTATAAATTTTCAAAAACATATTTCTTTTTGGTATAGATTTCTAATAAAGTTACATTTTCAAGATATATCTGATTAGTAGTATTTGACTAAGTCATTTTGACTTAGTCAAAGCCACCCAACCTCAGTTGACTGATCATATCAAAAGCTAGTATTAGACAAAATGTGTTTTTTGAAAATATTTTTAAATTTTTTCAAAAGAGTTAACTGATTGTGCATATGAACTCTTCGACTTTCAAATAGAGACATTTTCCTCCTCTAGCTTTAACATTGCAGGACCTTACAGAGACAGAGACTGAGAGGTAAGTGGATGACAGGAGAGAGCTGGTAATATTCTGCTGATGGACTTACTCAATATCAGGCAACACAAATGAGCCAGAAGCTGATTTGGCATTCTGAGCAGTACAGCACCTGTCTGAGTTCACCTCCTGTGAGTTTGGGGTAACAAAGAGAGGAGGTGGCCAGGACCAGAACAGAGAACCCAGACATGAAAGTGAACTGAAAGTGAAACTGTTTAAAATGCACTGACATGAATTAATATTAAAATCAGACAGACTCTGGCTGTCATTGTGTTCCATTCAGAAATGCTCTGACTTAGTTTGACCAGAGAGAGTGAACAGGCCCCAGCCAAGTGATTTGATCCTAACAATACTGCTGTTTCCTTGGTAACATACATTGAGCCTGATCCACAGGGTTTCTGCCAAGAGTCTTTGTACTCTCACCCCCATATTACCATCCCCACTCACACCACAGAAAAAAACACATACCCCCATTCTCCTCCTTTGCCAACCAACTCCAATTGTGGAGCTGTCTGCACTGATTATAGAGGCAGCCCATCTCACAGACACTTCACACAGACACATAACACACACACACACACACACACACACACACACACACACACACACACACACGATGAACACATGAACATACACCCAGAGACATCTGCATTTGTGTCCACTGACTGCTTTAGCATAACAACACTTGACACTCTCAGCAACACTTACACCTGCGAGCACGATAGCACAACACACTTGACCACACTGACTCTACACACAACATATACCATTGGCATGAAGTCTGTCACTTCCAGTAAGAACAGAGCCAACAAGTCATAATGAAAATGGGAGCTCTTTATTAAAGGTGTCATCTTTTAACTGCTGTAAACATTTTTCCAGGGCTGATCTAATTAGCCCTGCATATTCAAACACACAAGCATGACTGCGTGAAAGGTTTTTTGGCACACATCCCTGAGCTCACTCTGTGGTAGGTAAGTCCTCTAAAGTGAAGTCAGGACCTAAAAAAACAGGTCAATCTTTCTTTTTATGCCTTTAAACTTCACTAAAACTTACCTTATGTCTGAAAATCTATGAAGTGCTCCTCTGATACGTAGCTGCTCATGTCCCAAAGACGTGTTACTGTGAAAAAGTCAGACAACCAGATTAAGAGACTGGAAGGTGAGTTCATACAAACCGCTGTGTTAGTCTGCTGGAATACAATTAATCTCCCCGTCTAGACAGCTAAAGCTGAGGAGAGACAAAAACATGGGCCCCTTTGTGTGCTCCAATCATCACAACAGACCCATTTTCTCACACAGCTGCAGTCAGAGGAATACATATGTGGCACTACTGTGCAATGATGAATGGGCTTTCTGACGGCAAAGCAAAAATTGTCTAAATTGAGTGTGCAGTTAAACAGACATTAGTGTTTGGGTTTCTTGAAATTAACAAAAGTGCATGGTAGTGTTGACTCATTCTGCAGCGTTTTTTAGCCTAGCTTCACTTGTGCTCCAGCTGGTTTCTCAACAAAGGTACCAAGCTGACCGGAATCCTCTGTGGGTAAGACACTTATCATTGTCAAGTACCTCATACAACCACGCTTAAAAAATAAATAAATATCTTATTAGCAGCTGGAGAGCGCACATCATACCAATTTTAAAATCACTTCACTGGCTTGCAGTCCATTTTAGAATTGATTTTAAAAGGATGGTGTTAACTTTTAAAGCTCATATGGGGTCAGCTCCAGAATACATTGCTGACCCCCTACAAGCCTTTGTGTAACCTCAGATCCTCCAGTAGGTCATTACTAACTATTCCACGCTCTATCTGAAAAAACAAAGGTGATGGAGCATTTTCTGTTTCGGGCCCCTAAGCTTTGGAATGAACTGCAGGAGGATATCCGGGAAGCAAACACACTGTTGGTAGAGCTTTGTAATTTTTTTTGAAAGTTGCTATATCAATAAAGTTATTATTATTATTAAAAAACAATCATGTCCCCAGGGAAATTGATCCAGGAAACCAAAAACACACTCTCTGGAAACTCAAAATATGGCAAGAGGGTTGGATCTCAAAATCCTAACTCAGTAGTATAAACCTTTTCTTATTTAGCTAAAACTACTCATCCCTTCCCCTTGCTGTACATCTTCTCTTGGGTCAAACTACAGTTAAATCCCCCTCTCTTACTTGAGAACAGAGATAGCCTTTCCTGCACCTGTTTTCTGTTTTTGTTTTATCCTTGTAACTTAACTGTCGTTCTTCATTCTTACACACAGTTAAGTTGATGAATATAGTTCCAACAGCAAAAGTATCAAGTTCAAACAATAATGTGTGTTTTCAAATTGTTTACGATGGATTATTGTTTTTGAAAACGGACTGTGTAATTCATTGAATAAGATAGCCAGGGGGTTATTTTAGACACCACGAATCTGTGAGTTGCCAATGCCTACCTTTAGTCTTGCTGGAAGAATATAAAAAAAACACTAAAACACCCCCCACCCAAAAATAGTAAAGAGAATACATTTAATTTACTTAGTGTCCACACAGACAAAGTGACTGAAAATATAATGGATCCATGACTCCTTTATTGTGTGTGTATATTTTACAAGTGGAAAACAGTAACAGTCAAGATCTGCCAGGAAACAGAGCCAGGACTGAATACCCTGTGTTAATTGCTGCAGCAGTCAACAGATGTGCCTCACCCTTATACGTGTTTCTGCTTTATCAAAATCAGTTGAGCTTGAAAGAACACCAAATGTTGTCACCCCAAACTAAATGATTTACGACTACTAAGCTGCATCATGTCATGCCAACTTTCAACACGTCAGCTCACTTTACAAATAACGGTGTCTGTGGCTTTAAGCAGCTCCGCTTCTGTTCAATCCTCAACCACAGCTGCAGTAAACAAGTGAAGTGTGCCACAGTGGCAAATGTTATGGATACTAATTTCACCTACTATTATCCTGAAGTTTCATTGTGACCTAATCTGATTTATTCTGTTTTTGTTCAGTCCAGCTCTTCTTGGCTGTGGTGCAAAATCACACCAATGACCACACTTAAAGTTCACAATCAGTGGCAAATATACTTATTTAGTCTCTTCAGCCTCTTTAGAAGGAACAAGTATGTTTTATTCTTTTACATTTTACTGAAGACTCTCTTTCCTCAAGCAACAGTTTCTCCTGGTCAGTCGCATTAACATAAGCCTCTGGGTTATGGCTTCAATTTGCCCTGAGCTGACTGAATGTGAAGATTTCATTCCTAAATTGCAGTAAGAGATTCAACATTTTAGGGGAGGTTGATGGTTTGACTCAGCTTACATTTTCTGAAGCAACAATGAATAAAATCTTAAATAATGTGAGGTGGAGAGCAGCAGTACACACACCTGCTCCACTAGGTAATGAGTGAATATTGAAGCCAGCAGGTGATAATTAAGCGCTTGAGACAGGGAGAGGACCCAACCTCCTCTATTGTACACAACTAGTAACTTTTACTGGTTAGAAGGAAAAATTTTAAGACAGTTAGTTAACAATCAGTCATATTACTTATTAAAATGCACCAATAATAGGCATGAATTATCTACCATACAGCAGGATGAATAGTGATTGCAGAAAAGTTTTTACAACTTACCTAAACACTAAACAACAGCTTCTAAAATAATCTGTCTCCCCACACCAAACCTCACATATTCTAACAACAGGGCCATACACAATTTCCTGTTTATAAAGGTGTCCAGAGGAGAGGAGGATGCATTCAACGGTAAGCTATTCATATGTTTTGGAAATTATTTTTTCATTTGATTGACTTCTGATAAAATTGGGATGTTTGAATTACATGCAGGGGAATTTAGATATTGACAGACTAATTATAGAAAATAATGTTTTATTAGAAGTTTGCTTTGGTGTGTTTGAAATTCAGAAGCTTCACATGCTTAACCATGTCTCTACAGCATATTACTATCATTTATCATCTTCTCATCTACATGTACCTATGCATACACAGTTAGTTATTTAAATACTAAAAATATTATATACATGCATACACATATCTACCACATGTAAATCAACCAATCTGTGAAATAAGTACAGTGATGCTTTAAAAGGTGTTTAAGATCTTCATATCTTGCAAGAATAGCCTTTTCAATTAAATGGACACCAAAAGCTGAATTTAGATAAAAAGTAATTATCTAAAATGGACTGTTTTTCAATTAGTCCTTTCTTATCACACAAGAGGATTTAGAATAAACTCAAGAGGAAAATGTGATTAATATTCTGTCTTATTATGTCTCTCACTTTGATTGGTCACAAGTGTTCCCCCAAAGACGTACACTCCGTTGTGCACTACCACCTTCCAGCAGTGCCATGTTTTCACTGCTAAGTGACACGCAAATGGCAAGTTGGAGCGGCCAAAATCCTAAATGTGAGTTTTACAAAATAAAATTTTCCCAGAGTGGGTTGGCAAGCAACAACAGCAACACTTCAAAACTGTATTTCATTTTTTTCAGTCATCTTTGCATTTACAGTCCCTGTTTTGTAGCTCACACACTATAATAAGTCCATAAGAAAGCCTCCTTAACTGCCTACAGAGCTGCTGTCGCCATGACAATTCAGGCATGCATCCTTGCTCTCATTATTAATAATTGCAGTGAAAATATTACTGTGGTTACAGACTGAATTATAATCCCCTGGGTTTACATAGAAGAAGTAGGGGCATTGAAGAGCTTCATGCCTTCGGGCATCCTTTGTACGGACCTTTACATAATTAATGCAACCAATGCTCAGATGACCGTTCATTAAAAACAATGCAAAATTGGAAATGCTAGAGAAAGCATATAGATGTCTTTTATCATGCCAAACCTTCTTCAGACCCTCGGTGGGAAATGTTGAAACTGAAGTAATTGTAGTCCTCTATTCACCTTTGACGCTTCATCTTATTTCAGGTCAGTCCAGCATCTCAAACATGTTGTTCCAGTCTTCAATACCTTTTCTCTTTTAGACTTATGATAAAATGTATTTTCCCAAAATTATTCTGAAGCTCTCACCAAAATTCAGAAAACATATTGTGATGTTTCAGCATCTCCAGGGTGCTCTTGGTCAAGATGCCAAGTCTTCTGAAAACAAGATAAAACAGATTTGTTCAGTGTGTTGGAAACAGAATGTGTTTTTTTGACCTTCCTAAAATCTGATCCCTGTTCACTCTCCTCCTACCTGGTTCCACCTCTTATTCACTGTCTGTCTAAATACTTCTGACGCCTCTCAGTGATTCATCTCATCCTTTCATCATTTTCTACTAGCCTTTCATCTTATCCAGTCTCTGACTCATTTCAACATAACCTCTGTCCTTGCTTTTATTTCTCCGTCTGTCTTACTTCCTCTCTGTTTGCTCCACCAGCCCCACAAGCCCAGCTCTGAGCAGTAACACAACCATTTTGTAATTTCGATTATTTTATTTATTTATCAATTTTGTCTCTCTTACAGATTCTTGTGTTGGATTGTCTGTCTCTTAGCTGTGGCATTACTCGACCCAGTTACTCTCCCTCCAAGCTAAATAATATGACCTAAAACACAGGGCTACACTCATCTGTTTTAAAAGACACAACAGACATTGCTTTCTCCCGTCAACGTTAAATCAATATGTACAAGCCGACAAACATTTGACTCATATGACTTATACAAGATTATTAAAGATGATATTACAGTGGTGAGGAGAGCAAAGGATGCTGAATGATACATTAACATATACTATATGAATCAAATTGTGGATCTGGATCTGCAGGTCTCTGTGTATTGTCTAAATATGTAAGTAAGTGGGTGGTTGTTAAAGTAACACAAACTTTTAGACGCATAAAGAGTTGAAGCAGAACCAAAAATGTTTACACAAGCAAAGATGCATGAGAGGCTGCGCTCTAAGAGACTGACAGGACGGACGAGCCTCTGGGGAGACACTCAAACAACTTCACAGGTTCTTTAACTCTCCTGTCAGAGGGTGTCAGTCTCCCTGTGGAGATGGCAGGTGAATGTGTAGTAAATATTTCAGTCCAGAGCTCAACAGCTCCTGGTCTCCTTCATTAGAATAATGCAATACAGATTGATTGAAACATTTTCAGTCACCTCCTGGAGTTGTAGATTTATCAGTGATTACTCTTTGATCTAAGAATACTGAAAAATATAGCTATTCTGAATGTATCCAGTGCATTGCCATTTAACCCATTATCAAAGGTGGAACACACACTTAGTTTCATGCACTTCAGTAAAGATTTTGACTAAAAAGGGGGCTTGTAACAGCGAGTCATTGCATCTAATGAGATGTGCTTTCCTTTATTTTATCAGCCATTCCATAGGTTTTGGTTTCAGTATAGCTGCTTCACTTTTAACCCTGCTTCCCCGAATAAAGAAAAAATTACCAAGTTTTGCAATCCGTAGATGTTGTTTTAGCAGGCTTCTGGTGCAGGAATATGCATATTGGTAAACCTTTATTGTGGTCTTAATTTGAACTCCTAAACTGTCTTTTGAAGTTTTCAAAAAAGGTACTCAGTGAACATAATGCACTACACAGGATTTGAAGTCCCTTTGATTGCTGTTATTTTTAGAATGCACTTTTAAGATTGGGCTTAGTTTCTACATTATTCAGGGGGCCTGGATGCTTCCAATTGAGGTTTTGTAGTAATGACAATCACTCTTTTTATCTACAGCAGGTTCACATGAGCAAACTATAATACAGCTTGTTGTTACTCATTTACAGTGGTTCAGCACCACGGCCAGTTCCTCGAGCACAGAGCTCCAGCATCAGTGCATCACTTTCTCTTCCCTTGAGTGACCTCCATTGCAGCATTCCAGCTCAAGTAGCCCAACCGTTACTCCCCCTGCATGCGGCGTGATGTCTCATGGGGAATCATTATTTCTTTTGACATGGATGGAACAGAGCAGAGACTCGCTCACACAATATTTTTTTGCCTTTATGGCTGCAGGCATCACTATCAAGATGCGCTTATAACAAGCAACACATCAATGAATGATATATATATATACATATATATATATATATATATATATATATATATATATATATATATATATATATATATATATATATATATATATACTAATTGCCATGCTAGATTGCATGCAGGCATTGCTGTTTGTTTGTGTTCTAGTGCAGTCTTGATTGTTGTTATAGCCTGCAAACCAAATTATTGACGTTCTAAACTGAGGATCAGTCTAATGTCATAAAATAGCCCACTGCATGTGAAGTCTTGAGTTGAGGTCATTGCTACACTGCCAAATGAGTGTAATCCCCCCCTAATGATATTAATTACAGCATTCAAACAAAAGAAGACATGGGAATGGGCTTATAATGGAGCAGAGATGCTAGATCAAGACTTGATCTAACCCTCTTCATGTCTCAGATTACATGAGGGGGTCAGGAGTAATAGCTGTATCGACTTTTGGCCCCATGGGAGGTTACCATTATTATTATTTATTTTATTCTAAGTAGAAAAAAATGATACTCTGAATTATCCCAGTAAATTAAAGTAAACCTAGTATTTCTATGTTACGTTTTTGGTATTTGATGACTCCGGATGCAAGAGCCTCAGTGTTTACGTCAGCTTTAGAACCGGCGCCCCCCTTCCTTCCATCTCCTGCTATTTGAATAGCAGAAGCGCTCTTTTGTTCAGTAGCGCTCAGCTGCTGGAGAGGTGAGCATCACTCCTGCGCTCTTTCACTCATCGCTGCTGGTGTATCGGCTCCTTTTACGACAGTAATACGGACACCACACGAGGCATTCATTTATCCTTTCCGTGCAAAACGATACCGGAGCTGTCAGTGTTTGGACATCACCACTGGACATCCAGTACTGATTTGCTTCCCGCAGCACTTGGAGGGCTTTTTACGCGTCGCTGGATGTTTCAGGTCCCGGTCTTTTCCAGCTGCTCTGTACCACAGCGGCTCCTGTGAGGTGGCTGGATTGCTCTTCATTTCTGGACCTTACTTCACACAAAAGGTGAGGGCGAGTTGTTCAATCGATTTTTAGTATTTTACTTAATAAATAGCAGACTGCTTTCACACCCATAAAAGCACTATGAATGGTCATTGATGGATTAGAGATGAGCGAGTTCATACTGTTCAAAGAAAGATGTGTGGGTATGATCCGAATACAAAGACAAAGATGTGTAGCTGCAGTAAGTCAATGTTTCAACTCTTAAGTTTATACTGAGTCTTGTTTTAGTCCTATTTTCATTAAAATGCAATACTTTGACATACTGGAAATTACATGGAATTTAACAAGATTTTTTTTTTACTATTTCTTTGGCACATTGACTATTTTTCCTTAGAAATAAAGGCTATTAAAAAAATCTTACAACACTTAAGCCATTATTAATACATTCTAATCAATGTTCCTGATACATTTCTGCCTCATACATCCCCTTTAGTTCCCCCTTAGCCCCACTTGACAACTTTAAAGCCTTTCTAAAAATAATGCAATTGATTTAGTCTCCACCATGTCATGCTCAAACCTGTGGGTGAAGTTATGGTTTTCAAAATCAACCTGAAGAATCGACCCAACATGATCAATGTGACCAGGATTCAACCTCCTGCAGATAGACAGACCCTTTTCTCCCTGCTTTAAGCCTTCATGTGAGGCAGATCGAGACAGAGGGAGCTGCTGGGTGGGTGAAAGTCGATAAGCAGTGAAGCCCGGCCGTCAATGCTGTCAGTGAACTGAAGAGAGAAACCACAGACTTGGATGGCTCTTTAATGCCACCAAACAGGTCACTTAGTTATCTTTGTAAAGTTTTTTGCTGCACAGCACCACTCAAGTCAGAGCACAGCAGCCCATATCAAGACATGGCTTTGGTTGGCTTTCTCACAATGAAGGATTGAAGATAGGAAAAAAGAAGAACCACGATCCTTTTCCTCTTTGTTTATCTCAGGAGGAAATATCAGAAAGTCAGGTAAAGCAGAAATTTAATCAAGCAGTTTTTGAAACAGTTGATACTCCCTTCATGTCTTTCCCCTTTCCTTTCTTATTTTCTTATACCTGCTCTCTGTGTATGAGTGGTATTTGCACAAAATGCATAATTGATTCCACACACCTTTTCTATGGTATTTCATCCCTCTAAAGCAACGGCTGTATCCTATGTGCAATTCTGCATTGGACTGCAGTGTTAGCAAAGTGATCCTTAATGTCTGGGGCTAAGCTGGTCCTCTGCAGAGAGAACGTCTGATGGATCAGGAGCTTCTGTTTCCAGCTGATTCAGAGCAGCACCCAGCTTCATTTTTATTCTGTGGCTCACTCTAGATCAAGTGCTTCCTTCTCACTGGTTGAGCCATGTGTGTCTGGCTTTGTGTGTGTGGACTGCCGGTCACCTCTAGTTCCTCATCGCTGTAAGAGAGCTATGAGCATCTTCAGCTCCTGTTGTACTTACAGAATCTGGCTCAATATTAAACCACTCCTTCAGTCATTCTACATGTCTCTGCTTCTTTCTGCATCTTGCTCTCTTTTGCATATTTGAGAAGGTCCCTGTTTGTCTATCTGTTGCTCTCCTTTTATCTCGCTCTTCCTCTTGTTTTGCTCTGTTTATGGATCACAGGCTTTGCTGTTTTATGCCACTGTTCTCAGAGGACGTGTTCCTTTCTGTTCCGTTGCCAGTTCACTGCCCTTATTTTCACATTTCCTGTGTGATGAGGCTTTACAACAGACGACCAATATTCCTTCAGAGAGGGTTCACTGCATCTCAGTGGCTCTCCTCCAACTGTTGGCAATGCCAAAGAAAGACTGAAAGAAAGACAGAAAAAGAAAGGGAGGTTACAGACTGGGACTGAGTGGGGAATTGTCTGCTCTTTCTATGAGGTTGTATCATCACATATTTCATTAATGCGTCTTCTCCTCCTGACTGCGCTCAGATTAGTACAGAAACTTGTAGCAGTAGACCTGAATGGGCAGGAACTCCATTTTGCACTTGAGCAGTGTATGAGCAAGTGTATTAGAAATGATGCACTCTAACAGAAATTCTGCAAAGATAAGAATATGCTTATGATGAACCCCTCTGCCAAGCTTAGAACAAAACAAGCCACCTTGGCCCAGCATGGAAAAGAGGATCAGCCAAACATCGATTCAGCATCACACTTGTGAGGGAAAGTGTTAAGTGCTATCATTAGCTGTGATCATTTTGCTGCTAAAATATGTCTTTAATTCTTGTAACTACATTTGAAGAAGAGGTATTGGCTTACCTTTTTTGCTGTAATGCCAATGCTGTATGCACGCTGAATGTGTTACAACTGAATAAAGCTTTTTTAGGATGTGGTGGTATAAGCAGTCAAAAGAACAATGGAAGATTCCTGCGATGAGGAAGCAGTTAATAGACTTAGAAAACCATCATCAAATTAGTAAGTGAAAACACTGTTCTGTTTGTTTGATGCTGTTTTAGTACATGTATGTGTGTGAAGCTGTCAAACATGTTAGCGCACAGTTCATTTGTTTGGTTTGCCATTCCCAGTGAAGGGTCATTTTGTCAGCTAAGTTAAGGTTAGACCTTTGCCCATCAGAGGTTGTCAATCTGCCTGACCGACAGCTCCATGTCCTTCCACATCTCCACCCCAACATCTTATAGCAGATGGAACAGAGCCTATTGTGCTGTTGCTAGCTTTGCTTTGGCTATTAACATAATAGTCTGGCATTAGTCATATTGAAGTGGCCATCACACTCAGAGCCAAGCAAATGAGCAGCTCAGCTGGGTCGTGTGTGAGCACAGACAAAGCCCAGGAGGCACAGAGGCAGAAAAAAATGGTAGTTTGCTACAATCCTTCCAGACGCAGCTATTGAATATTTATCACCCACTCACCCCCCTTGTTTCCCCCCTCAACAAATGTTTTATTCAATGGAAGCAATTTCCCTATTAAATACTATAAATAAATGATGAAATCTGGTAACAGTAATATGTCAACAATCTGCTTAATTAACAACAGTGACAGATTGGTGGATCATCCAGTGATTGAAGGAGGGGTTGTTGGTTTAGGGGGTTTCCTTTCAACTACTTTTTCCTCTCCCAGCCATTCTTGTAGTCTCTCCGCTTTGGATTACTTAGCTAAAGTCAGGTGATCAGTCACTAGATCTGAATAGCGTCTCTATCACTCACTTCCTAAAACACCCTGGAGGACAAGCAAACACTTCACAGCTGTTTGTTTTGCCATTATGCTGCTATTTTCCTGTCCAATGTTAATCCCAGGAAGAAGAAAGGCTCCCTGTGGGCTCTTTATGTGGTTTCAGCACTGGACAGCTCCTGAATTAGAGCCTGTTGTGGCTGCCTCATAGTTTTTCTGTCCTTGTGAATTCAAACTCATTCACACAAAGTGAATGATAGACAGATGCCTCACTGCGTCAGTGAGTGAATGATGCCTCATTGAAGGGTATCAAGTATCTGATGTTGGCATCATTGTTGTGTGAGATGTAACTGTCAGACTCTAATGAGCTGCTATACCGGCTGAGTTGAGAGGGTTACAGATGGCTGATGTTTTCCCAAAGGAATTGTGGAGCCATTTAATGTGTAGAGGTACAAAGGAAATGTAGGATCTGAGAGAAATAAGAAGGCTTAAGGGAAGAACAGAAAAGAAAAGAGAAGAAAAGAAGCATACAATCCATTGTCACTAGAGTGATGTCCGTCTTTCTACCTCTTCTTCACTCTGCCTGCCAGGATGCTACACTACAGGGGTATTTATGAAACCGTGGAACCAGAGTGAGACTCATAAAGCTCTCCTTCATAATAAAGGATCTAGCTTTGAGCTTACAGAAACCATTTACAGGGATTTATGGAATTATAGAGAAGGTATATGAAAGTAGTATAATTGATCCCATTAAGATGCATTGCACTCAAATTAGAATTGCAAAAACATGCCAACTTCCTTTTACCTAGATGCCATAACCATAACAAAATACAAAGTGGTGGACCACTTAAACATCACTAGATAACTGTGACTGAGATGGAGTAAAACAACAAAGAAGAAACATGTTTTAGCAAAAGCCATATGTAGAGATTCAGACAGATATGAGATAAACAGACAGAGAGAAACAGCTGAATGATCAGAAGCAGCTGGCAGACTGCAGCCCTCACCGCCAATATGTGAGCTATTTTCTTGTGATTCTACAAGAAATCATATGTGTCTTTGCTCATAACAGATCAGATATCATGTCAGCACAGTTGTAGTCATTTTGCAGCCAGTTATTAGATTGCAAATGCTCCTTCAAAGTGTTTTTTAGATGAAGCTTTGAAGTGTGCTGCTTTTAAAGCTAAGAGGCTTCAGATGTATTTTCAATGTCTGGTGTGTGTGTGTGTGTGTAGTTGTGTGAGGGAGAGAGAGCGAGAGTGCAAGGGTTTTAAAATCTTTTTGAGAATAAATCTATTTAGCCAGTGTTTCTGTCGTTGGTAAAAGGAAAATAGGATTTTCAAGTGTAATTTCCATTCAAATTGCTTTTTCTGTGTTTTCCAACAGGGGAAGAAAATAAATAGAATAAATAGTATGGTTTCAATATGAGGAGAAAAACATTCAGTCAACCAGTCAGCCTGACTGAATACAGAGGTCACCTTATTTTCTCAGCGATTTTTACACGTGATTGTAGGAAATGTGCCGTTATGCAAAAGAAAAACAACTGTGCAAAAAAATTGCTTTAATTGTTTTAAGACAATGCACCTTATATATATTGTTAAGTCAAACAATCTTGAAATTATCTTGTTTTGAGTTGTAATTTAGAAGAAACAAGGTGCATTTTACATTTCATACATTTTTTAAGCTGTTATCTCATTTGTAGAGGATGGATAATCTTGATTTAAGACAAACCCTTTACTTGATTTAAGTAAATGCATTTTATTGGAGAATATATCAGAAAACAGCTCCATTAAAGAAAGAAAGAAAGAAAGAAAGAAAGAAAGAAAGAAAGAAAGAAAGAAAGAAAGATGTTTTTAAGGGTGGGTTACAGTTTTCAGACACTGTTTCTTCTAAATCAGATAAAAATATACATCCTCAAACTACATGCACACAATGAAACACCTACTTTAGAGCATAGCTGGCTTATCCTAAAAAAAAATATAACTGAATATTAGTATATCCAGCTAACTATGAGAAGACATTATATCTCAAAATGCTCAAATTAAACTTTGTAATCTTATTTCAAGTACAAGATGGTCTTAAACCTAGAGAAGTGCCGCTGTAATACAACTCAAATTAAGGTGAATATACTGTATCTCAAATGAAAAAGCTGACATGAAATTCATTTGTGCAATAATGTATTTCTGAGTGAAAAAATACTAATTGCTATCATTCCTGTCTTATTCTGAGACACTAAGCTTTAAAATACTGGTAAAATATTGCTTAAAATAAGTTTTCCCTGCTAATTTTAAGATCACAGTTTTCTAAATATTACGTCTTATTTTAAGAAATCTTATCAAGCAAATTTTCACTTGTTCTATTGGCAGATTATTTCTGCTTATTTCAAGGTAATTGTACCTTGAATTACGTCTTTTCTTCTTGTTTTTGGAGGGGCATTTTTTTCCAGTGTAAGCTTGCAGGACTCGGACATCTAAAGCTTACAAAGCTGTGCCCTGAATGATCCTCGTATGAGCATGGCCTTTTCTGTTTTTACACAGAGGGGGTCAGAGGGAAACTTTAAATATCTGAGGTTACTCCCCATGCTCTCCTCTCATCCCCTCTCTGTGACAAAACACCAGGCTGAACAGTGGAAGAAGCATGTTCTGGCAGTCTCCAAAAGCATTTCAAAGTTTTCTAAAGCAGTGGAGTAGATGTTTATGCATTCACCTCAGTGGGTTTTCCAGGTATGATTTAAGGAAAATACCTTTAAGCCTAGCATCTAAAGAGATAGTGGCACGTAGAGTTCATTGTAAGCATTTGATGTGTTCAAAAATGTATATTATTCAGGAAACACAATAAAAAGTTATCCTGTGAATGGAAATCTGCTTTTTGTAGCTAAACCCATAACGTTTTTTTCACTTTAGCTAATCACTCTTGCCAACACCATGAAACTACAATGTCTAAGTCCCAATTATAACAACCCAGTAGTTTAGCAGTTTTGGTTGCTCATGTTTCTTCTCATTGGTGTTTGTGCTCTGCCGCAAATTAACCACCATGATAGTTCATAGAGCCAGTGTGATTTACCACTGGGCCATTAGCAGTCAAGCTGTGTGTACTTCAGGTGCTTTCACAGGGAATGGAGGACGAAATACTCCTCACTGCACCGCACACCGTTTTTTAAAAGCTCATCTGTGATTTATTAGGAAAACATTTCTTTAGACCACACACCCTCACTCTGTTCCCTCTGAACTTACAGACACAGAGTCAGCACACTCATACACTCAGTGCTGGGGAGGCAGGAGAGCAATCTAAAATGGATCGAAAGTGTCCAGGCAAGATTCAGAGAGAGCTTATATTAAAGACTCTTCACTGAATTGTGGGAACAGTATTTATCTGTGTGTACACTACACAAACACATACTTCTCCTACATCTCTGGATGCATCTGGGACAATATTCATCTTTAGTGCATTGCAGAGGCCATCTGACCATCTTCACTAACCAGCCAACACACTGGAGCCATTCATTTCTAGTGTATCACTACAAACCTGCTGTGTTTTCTCCCCTAACCAGTGCAGTAATGTTGAGCTATGATTAAGTTTGAAATAAAAATAAGGTGTATTTTCAAATGATCGAGCTTTAATATATTGACATAGCTGTAAGTAAAAAAAAAAATATATGCAGAGGTAACATAACATTAGAAATTGATTGTTGACAAAGTATAGCTAAGGGCCGTATAGTATACACCAATAGGATGGCAGTATGCATCATGGGAAGATGGTTTTAAGTTTGTAAGGGTTATTTTGGTATAAATCTTAATAAGTTGGTTCACACTAAGAGAGGGATATAAACTCAAATGGTTTAAAAAGTGTTTCATGTTGACTTCAAACTGACCACCAAGTCGTTTATAGCCAAATACTTATCTACAACTGTCAATTTCCTTTTCCTAAAGCCAGGAACTCAGACTGCTCTTGTCACAGCCACAGATATGACTGCCAGCTCCACACGCCTCCCGTGGCCTCTGCTATTTGCTTTGGCTGCCAGATAAGTGAGGTGTTTGCTCTTCTTTGGCAGAGCGGCTCATTTTAGAAGGTCAGTGAGCATGGCGTCACTGAGGTAAGTGAGCTCCGTTGAAGCAGATCAAAACTCAGCAACTGAAAGAGCCAGTCGTTCTGAATGTGTGAGACCATCAACGGTGAATCTCATACTCTTTAGGCTAACCATTCCCCAAAGATAGCTAGATGTTAAGTATGCAGATGATTTCCCCTTTTCCCAACTGGTATGTGGTTTCATTCAAAATTGACTCTGAAATTATTGAACCTTTACTGCTTTTAAGGTCTAACAATCTCTACCAATTTCTACTATATGTAGAAAGCTTTTAATGAAGTGCTGCCTTTGCAACCAACAACACCATCAGTTGGATAGTTACCATATTGATCAGGCCAAGTTAGAAGAGTCACCTTCATGACTTCAGGCCCAAAAGACCCCATCAACCCTCTTATCCCAATTCATAGAACACACTCATGCTTTTTTCTAGCCGTAAACAAAAGTTTAAATTCCTGTAAGCAACTAGTCTAAAATAAATAAAACACTCAGAAAACAATACTAATTGAGCATGATTTATCAACAGAGACTGCAGGTTAACGATGTCCAATTGGTTCGCTGAGTGTGAAGCTAGCACCTCCAGCTTTTGGTCCTCCTGGCAGGTTAACATAAGCATGCCTGTGCTGGTTGTGGTGGGTTTTTGTGCTACAGCTAATACAAATCATATAACCAGCAGTTTAGGGCTAAAATAATATAAATCGACTGGTTATACATGCTAAAGTGAGGTTGACAACGTTTAATCTTTGAGTTGATTGAATGCACACATACAAACATCGGTGCATCATTGAAGTTCCACAGCCACCATGGAGCAAAATCAGGGGCGTCGCCAGGAATTCTGGGCCCCCTGAAAAGATATCTCAGTGAGCCCCATTATCTCAGCCAACCCTACAAAATATAACATTGCTGCTATAATACTGTTTAATTTGCATTATACAAAATATATGCTTACTGACTCAAATCTAAGCTACATATCAATATTATTTTTATCACAATTTCTCCAAATGCAACTGCAAAATATTGACCTTCAGACTGTCCACCTCTTTAAACAAGATTATTTTAATCCAAGTGACTTGTTGAATAACAAAAAGGGGGCATTGTTTGGTATAATCTAACCTCATGAAGTCAAATAAAACTCTAAAAACCTACAGTTTCACTCAGATTCAGCCACACTTGATGCTGTGAAAATATGACAATTCCCCACTTTAGGCATGAGACGCGTATCCACAGAGGCAAATAAAAAAAAGCGTAGCAGAAAACACATTTTATTTCAGGCCCATTAAGGGCCCCCCCTCCCCACTTGAGCCCGAGGTAGTCAATCCCACTTCCCCCCCCACTACGACGCCTCTAAGCAAAATCAATCTGTGTAATCAATATGCAATTTCAATTGCATTACCACGCAGACTGTGAAAGGAAGAGGAATTTGAGATACACAGACAAAAGAAATCTTGGGTGTTTGGTGAAATCTACTCCACCATTGAGTCGGCCCGCATAAAGCCCGTGCCTTAAACGTTTCTTTTGTGAAAGAATGCAGGAGATCTCTTTGTTGTGGCGCCGTCAGTCAGCATGTCTCCCTCAATAAACACACATTTCTTATTCTTTCACTTCTCTGTGCTGCATCAACCCCCCACTCATCCACTCCCCCACAGCTCCATGCTGCCTTTGGCTTCCTTTCAATTACACTTTGCGGATGATCACTTACCCAACAGAGCTCCCTCCAGCCCCCCCCCGTCGCTCACCCTTTGCTTGAAGGTGCGTTTCAATTAAGCACGAGGTGTTTTGTTTGTTATCTCTGAGTAAACAATGTTTAATGAGCTATATTAGCTTTGCAAAGGCCTCCACTCATCTCCTTTAGGGGAAAGACATGGCATGGGAACAATAATGGATCTGTAGATTATCTGATAAAGCAACAAATGGAAAACAGCTTGAACACAAGACTTTAGATTATTTATGGAGTTCATAGTCAGACATAATTAAAATTTTGTCTTTTGTGTTAGTCTGTTTCTCAGCTGACAGTTAAATCTCTATTGGTCTGGATGTAGTTTTAGTTTGCAGCTAGCTATCTCTGTGATTCATTATGTTGCAGCAGCCTGGGCTTTCATGTTCTTTGCAGTTAATTATACAATACCTACATGTAGAAGAGCAAGGAGAGAGCTTGCCTGTGCTTCTGTCCAAACACTTATTGCATTTTTGTTTGAGTGCCTGTAGCAAGAATACCAAATAATCCAATACTTTCCTACAAATATTACATACCACATCGTAGATATATGATGTTATAAAAGTGGTACCAAAAATATATTTAACCCCATTCATATCTCTCTCTTTTCCTTTCCTTTTCTGAAATCTCAAATGCACCAATGCCATGTTACAGAGCAAAGACAGCCACCTGTTTCTTTTGCAGACACACATCACCACAAGGCATAAAACCCACAAGCACTTTGATGTTTGCAGTGACCTAGGGGCGGGGACATATGGTTCCTGAAGACACTCTATGTTTTCTCTTGTGATAGCTGACTCTGTGACAGACTCACAGAGATACAGAATGGGTGTTACAGGCAGTGGGGCTCAACAAGTACCCTTGCTTTACGATCCAGTCCCATCAGTGACTGTAGATGAATTTCTAGTTGCAGTTCAGACAACATTAAAATAAGAGTATGCTCTAATAATCCAAGTGTACATTGGTAGAATTGATGGCAAAACATCAGGATACAAGGACAGAACTGGACATGGCTAATGGACTGAATTTGAATCACTATGCCTTTTATCATTTTCACCTCATATACCCTGGGTTAGGAACTGCCGAAAAAGAAAGTCAGATCGCACCTTTGAGCTCTTTTCAATGAGGTACAGGAGGCTAACATCTTCGAAATTTGCTTTCACTTACAGAACCACTGTCATGTCATATTGCCCCAAGAAAGTGTCCTGCTGATGAGCACCATGCACAAAGACTATTTTCTACCAGAGAAGACAGAATCCACACACTTTGATTAGAATTGTTTCTCCAAAGTTTTAGATAGTTGGGTTCAAATTGACTCCAAGGATTATCAATAGTATATTTAAGGATAACAGGAGGGGGAAAGGTGTTGCAAAGTCATGTTGACATGACATATTTCCCCCTCTACTCTCACAGTCTTTTCTCATTCAGTGCATCCATCACTCTTTTGGGCTCTACTTGTCCCTTTGAGTATCTCTTCTTCCAGCCAGAAACATAATCATAATTCACCAAACAAATAGTCAGAGCGGTCACACAGAAAAAGAGGAAGTGAAAAGGAAAAACAAGACTCTTTTTTTTTTTTTAAAGTAAACCTTCTCCTGCGTCCTAAAACATCTGATCAGATTTATTGACCGAGCAAACCTAGTCCCCAAAGATTTATCATCCTAGTAATATTTGTTAAGTGATTAAATGAACTGGGTTGTCATTTCTGCATGTAAGAAAGGGCAGATAATGGTTGTGTGAGAGGCAGCCATAGCTTCAACAGCTGGCTGCACTGACAGGAGAGTATCCATCAGGGTTTGATGTGTGACAGGTTAGCTGGTGTGAGCCTGGAGGAAGAGCAAGCAGCACCAATAAACACAAATGCAGAAATGTTACCCCGTTTAAGCCAACACTGCTGCTACAATATGAACAGTACTATTATTTTCTCTTTTTTCCTTTAGGTAATTACAGACTGTATCAGTAATCTGCCTCAGTCATTGTTGTGAGACCTTCTATTCTACACACGTCTCCTCTGTCAGAGTCCCACATCGTGTCTGTATGGTCTCACTACAGCAGTAATGCATGAGGACTACTGAGAGCCTTTGGCTGTGTGTGGATGTGATGAGATGTGTAATTAGCTAAAGCAGCCTGACAAACAGCAGGTGTATGAGGGAGGAAGAGAAATGAGCCAAGAAAAAGAGAGGGGGGTCAGAGGAGAGGAGAAGGGAGGAGAAGCAAGGAAAGGAAAAGAAAGCATTCCTGTATCTGAGCTTCCCCATTGAACAACACACTGTCTTCTCATTGTGATAACTCAGGGTCATGTATTTTAAGTCTGGATTAGCAGAGATTATAAGAACACAGAAGTAAGGATTGAAATTGGGCAGGAGGCAACAGAATGAATCAGCCAGTTTGATCACACTGCCAAGAGTCCAGGTGGAGGAGGTGGAGGTTAACATCACTGATCAGAGTAATTAATCGCTTCTATTAAGCCATTAAGAGACAATACCTGTGAGGTCTCTGTGAGGAACAAAGAATAAGGGAGGGGATGAGTGAAATAGAGGAGGGAGAGGACTGATGTAATTGCTTAAAGGACTATCTTTAAGAAAGTAATGTTCATTCATCATCCAGCGTAGTCTTACTTGAGTCTGAGGAGTTCAACGGTGGTACTTTGCACTAATGTGGGGTTTGCACGTGTGTGTGTGTGTGTGTTTGGTTGTAGAAGGTGATTGTGACAGTTTCCTGGCCTTCACATGGTCTTCAAGGATCTTTCAGTGACGCTTAATGACAATGCTGCAATGACATTTGACACAGAAGGAAGTGTATACACATCTTTTATCCTCTCAGCTATCATGTAGTGCAATCACAATGCTCAATACTTAAGACAGACACCAGGATTCAAAGAGGAGTTTAAGATAAAACACACATGGGTATAACTTTCAGGGGAATCATAGGAGATTCACACAGGAGAGGGGAAGTGAATTCAAACACCCTTATACGTAGGGTGTCACACAAACTGGCTCTAAAGGCGGATTTATACTTCTGCGTTGAATCAACGGCGTACCCTATGCCGGGAGTCCGCGTAGCTCCCGTACCTACGCCGAGGCCTACGCACGTAGCTGACGTGCACCTCCTCCAAAATGTAACTCCCCGTAGAGCTGACGCGGACTCTGTGATTGGTCCGCTTGGCGGCTTTGTCTTTCCCGCATTTACAACACTTCCGGGATCCCGGACGTTGGCCGCACATCGGCCGTGTATTTCATCTCCTCCTCCCTATTCTTCATGTAATCATGTCTGTATGATAAACAGCAACATGTATCAGCTGTAGATTAACATAACATGCTCTGAAACTCTGTGGAAAAGTAAACAGAGATCGTAGCGGGACTGGAAGCAGGCGGCCGGTTATCAGAGAGACCGCACTGCCCTCAGGCGTTTCGGCAGAGAATTGCTGCGCGACACAGACACACCGAAGCACAAGTATGTGGGGCTCATGTCCGCGTCAGCCCCTGCTGCGTAGGGGAGACGCAGAAGTATAAATCAGCCTTAAGGCTTTCTGTCTGTCCTGTTGTGTTCAGTTATGGTACAATTATTGTTGTTTGCAGTGTTCATCACACACCCGAATGAAATTGCACAGCATCTCTCCCACCAGGTTAGCCCAATAAAGAAAAGAGGGATGGTATTGCATGCAGCCTCTCCTCCAATATCATGCCTGACCTTTCTGCTTCTCCTTATTTTTTACTCCTGCCTCCCTGTTTGCAAAACGACATTACTTTCCTCCTTCTCAAATTCCTCACCTGCTTTCTTTACCTTCAGACCTGCTCTCTTTACGCTTCATAAACCCTGTGATTCCTCTAGTGTTCCAGCGTTGAGTAATCACTGTACAGGCTGGAGGAAGTTATGTTGGCACGCCTGCACTCTCTCTCTCTCTCTCTCTGATATTCAAATGAGCTGATGCATCCTCATTTGTCATCATTCCAGTGGTATGTGTGAGCATTAAATCTCCCATGTGGAGTATCACAAGGGGAAAGGCCTTGACATCAGTCAGATGATAAATTACAAAGAGGACTGATGATTCTTTAGTAAAATATAATGTAAGTTCTCTTCCTGTCATGGTGTTTGCCGTGGGAGCAGGAGTTACCTGCAGTGTGATTGAAGGAGGCTGCTCTGCCCTGACACTGTCGTAATAATCAGCAGCTTTCAGCGAGATGCATGCTGCCATGTGTGAGTTCAAAACGCTAAACCATTACACATGACACTGAGGGTGTGATGTATGACAGGCTAATAGCTCTGCACTCAAGCCCCAGCACTGTGAACAACAATAAGAAGCATTGAGCGAATGTCAAACACAATTAGAAGAAGGAGCAGCAACATTTAGCACAAATTGTAGCTTGTTTTCTCAGCCTTGTCTGACAAAAAGTGACTTCAGTGCACATTGCGATTAACACAGTTGGGTTTATGTGTTATATTCTATTTCCTTTTAAAAACCAGCAGGTGTGCACCAATCCTCAAATGTTGTCATACGATGCAAGCTTTGTTTGAATTCACACCCACGTGGTTTGCTCAGCTAGCAGAAAGAGACTTTGAAGTGAATTTGTATTTAAGTCTGCCATGCTGAAATCCTTTTCATTTAGTCACCTCACACATTAAATCCAAAATCCCCCTTGTCCCCCTCAAGGTCTTAATAATAAGTTTGATCAAATTTACAGGCTGCTTAAACTGTTCTTCGCTGTAAAGCAGCGGTAAAGAAGCAGTAAAAAGTAAATCATCTCTTACTTTAATTTAAGGCCACTTAAGAGATTGTGTAGAAGAGGCAGTGGTGATGCCAGAGGTACATGTGGATGAGTAGACCGTAGCGCTGTAGTGCCTCATGTTTTGTCCTTAACTCTTTGATTTTTGCATGCTTACAGTACATGTGTGGAATGCAAAGACCAAACTGCGTATCAGAGGGACAAAGGCAACATTATATGGACATGATAGAGCTGAGCTGATCAAAGGCCTCCTGATGTAGTCTGCCCTCTTTGTTCTTGTCTGGGAAGCAATGAGGGAGGAGGGGCAGTGATGCTCTGCTACATCTGCTTCACACTCCAAGAGCCCCATGCACACCAGCATATTTGCAAGGATCAGAAAGCAAACATTCATTGATTAACAGAGATGAATACAAACACCATAAACATGCATGTATTACTCAGTCATCCAGAAAGAAGGATGCAGAGTGAATTATCACAGCATGCATTTGTCACAGCTCCTCGTGAATGAAAGCAAAGACAAGGCATTGAAATCGTGTAAGGCTGTTATCATGCCTTTTCTTGTTTCTCTTCCAGAGAGACCTGGCAGATTATCACCATGCTTGTGTTGATGATGAGATTTTTCACTAATTATTTCATGCCACCATTTGAACTGTCTGTTAAAATCCAATTATCAGGCTGTCTAGGTTACAAGACTGGGATGGGGAGGGGAGGGTTGTGAGGGTTCTGTGAGAGATAGTCACAGGGCAACACTGTTTGACAGTGAGATATGAGGAATTTTAAAGGAAACTTAAATTCTGAAATAAGGCTCAAGTAAGATGGGTTGTTGCTCACTTTAACACATCATGTTATTTCATACCTAAGTCCCTATGTGAGGTATAGTCCAGCATAAAATTCACTGTTGAGTTTGAGTACTTCAGTTTAGTTAAACTGTATTGTGTTTGTGTGTCCTGGGAGATACAAAGTCAAGTGAGAAGAAGTGTCTGAAAATATCTGTGGTGGATAAAGAACTCAAAGATGACAGAGTGTAATTTAAAGAATGTAACTTTGCAGCGAGGAGTAAAGCACAGAGCTTGTTTTAAATGATCCCTCTGGTAGCAGACTGACTGACTCATAATGATCCTGCAAAAAAAGCCTCAAACCAACAATCAGTGAATTTTAAATTAAACTACACCCTTCTGGCCATCTATCACTCTTTCTCTCCTCAGTTTCTCCTCTATCTTATTTTTCACTGAGCTGTCTTTACAACCCTCCTCCTCTCTGTGTCTCCAGCTCCTCACTCTTCTCTTACACTCCATACTTATACTTGAACAGTACTCTCATTTTTTTGCTGCTCCTATCAGGACTCTAGAAACATACTTAATGACTCACCATCTATTCTAAGTGTTATAATTGATGAATATAGAGCAGCCTGATGTTCCTGCACTGTCATCATATCTGCATTATCTTCTTCCTCACTTTACATGGCATTCCTTTCTTTGTGCTTTGAGCATTACACTTCTTCCCCTTTCATTCACACACTTGTGTTTACAACACAGTAATCACATTGCGGTATCTTTCTCTTTCATTATTTCCATTCATCCATCCATCCATCCATCCATCCATCCATCATCCATCCATCCATCCATCCATCCATCCATCCATCCATCCATCCATCCATCCATCCATCCATCCATCCATCCAATCCATTCACCATCCGTCCTTATCTACCATCCATCTCTCAATCCATCCATCATCATCCATCCTTCCATCCTCCATCCATCCATCCATCCATCCATCCATCCATCCATCCATCCATCCATTCATTCATTCATTCATTCATCCATCCATCCATCCATCCATCCATCCATCATCCATCCATCCATCCATCCATCCATCCATCCATCCATTCATTCACCCATCAGTCCTTTATCTACCATCCATCTATCAATCCATCCATTCATTCATACATCCTTCCATCCATCCATTAATTCATCCATCCTTCCATCCATCCATCCATCCATTCATTATTCATCCATCCATCCATCCATCCATCCATCCATTCATCCATCCATTGTCTTCAGCTGATCCAGGGTTTGGTCGCAGTAACAGCAGGCTAAGCAAGTGGACCAAGACATCCCTCTCCACAGTAACGTTTTCTAGCTCCTCCTGAGGGATCCTGATGCGATTCCCGGCTAGGTGGGATTCATAATTCCTTCAGAGAGCTCTGGTCTACCCTGAAGAGTCTCCTTCTACTTGGACATACATTACCTGGTAAACCTCCAAAGGAAGGAACTCAGGAGGCATCCTTATTAGATGGCTCCTCAACTGGCTGGATGTTCCTCATCTTTTATCACTCAAATCAGTTTGTTAACCTTATTTTTCCCAGCACATTTCTCATTCAGAATCTCTTTTGTCTTTATAGTTTACACTTCCCCTGAGCCCCATGTGTGTTTTGCTATCTGTGAAAGATATTCAGGAACGTCACAGCAGAGATGGAAGCAGTATTTCTAATTATATACACCATGAACTCCTTCACATGTAGTTACCTTAAAATTAATTTTAATCAAACTTTTCAAACCAAATATCAAACTTTAACCAGATCTACTGTATATAATTTAAGATTTCTTGCTTTGTGGTTACATTTTATTCTCAATCTGGGGTTTGGACTTTTGTTCAAAATACATAAAATATTAAATGTCATCTTAAACGTTTGGAACTGAGGAACACTGCTCCCTTTGAAACTGTCAAATAATAAAGATAGAATTCCTTGATTTCATAAATGCAATGTTTCTATCAGCCCCAAATGTTAACCTTCAACACACACGCTGGTCCGGGACTGGAAATGTACCATAGACAATTTCACATCTACACGTTTGTACTCTATTCACATTTGCATGAATAAATGCATTGAGTGAAACAGTCTGTGTTAAAGTATTGCCACTCTCACAACAAGCAACGAGGGGACCAGGATGTGCCCAGAACAAGCTGAACATTTGTTATAAAGTGGCTTTGCAGCCCTGCAAATGAGAAGTCCCAGACATCTGAAAATTGCCTAGCCACCCCTCTGCACATAAAAAGCTTTCTGTCACCTCATTTTTCAGGAGTCCCTCTCTTTCCTTCCCCCTCCCTTGCCTCATCCCCTATTTTTGCAAAGCTGTATATATACAACCATTTAATTTTTTCCCTTTTGAAAGTTTCCCATTCTTTATGCATGTGCATTGGATGAGTATCTCCTTCATAAAGGGAGGGATGAAAATCTGCTTCCAGTCAAATCTCTTACAGGGTGTGTGGATGTGTTGGCTGCAGGCTGGGTGTGGGTGTGCATTAAGGAGACCTGTGTGGCTCTCAGTTGTAATGTAATAGCTTTCGATATAGTTCTGGGCAGCTCTGAAGCTGTTCACACTCTGCACCATCAGGGTGCTCAGCAATGTCAGCCCCTCTTTGTACTGTGGAGCTTGGTCAGCACTGTGTGGTTTGGACTGACATTTTTATTAATATGTTGGAAGCATCTGAATAAACTCTCTGAGTCAACCACAGGCACTTACTAAAAGCCCATAATGCACTATGTGTGGGTTTGGGTATGTAGCAGTAAAACATTCACTGTAAATGAAAGCACGTTTCAATTTCACAGTGAAACACTTGAAACAAGCACAGACCCATCCTTGCTCTTATTTACTTCCTTCCTTTCTTCTCTCTGTCTCTTTTTGCTCATCACTTGATTAACTGCACCTTTTCATGTGAGCATGAGTAGCTCCTCGTTCATGCACGACAGAGTTATTAATGTTAATCTGCCTTTCCGGAGCTCCTTTCAGAATAACAATTACCAAGTGCTTGGGCATGGATTAAACAAAGAATGGAGTCACATTTTACCTACAGCGACAAAACAATAGCATACAACTTAGAATAGCAGCAAATCTGTTTCAAGAAAAGCACATGAAATATGATGTGCATGCATGCATCTGTGAGTCTGAGTGTGGCATCTGTTCACGTAACACACTCACGTTCATTTGCATTCCCGCAGGTATTACATATTCAGTTTCCATAGTATTGCCGACTTCATTTTAATGCAGAGCTGTTTCAGCTTCTCCTCCCTCATTACCTGCCTCTTTTTCAGCTTTCAAGGAACATGTTTCTCTTCACGTGTGTGTGTGCACATTGGTGTATGTGTGTGATGGAATGAAACTATCTCCAGCTTATGTGTTCAACCCATATGGTGGGCTTTGAGGTGATGGCAAATCTTCTATTTTTTGGTGCTCTGCCATTACCCTCACATTGGTCTACCAGCTCTCATTCCTTTCCAGCATGAGGACAGGATGGCAAAGCATCAAGAGGAATTTAAGGCTGCTTAAGATTCAGTTTCCCCAACTCACACACTTGGAGCATCAAATTATGTCATTATAATATCACCTGGCCCTTCACCATGTCCCCTATTTGTCTTTTCCACAGTTTTATCTTCCCTTTTTTTCTTTTTTGCCTTCTCACTTCGTTTTTCTCTCTTATCTAATGTACCTATTTCCTGTATGAAATTATCATGTTCAGTCAGTTATCAGGTAAATCCCTATCAGGGCTGAAGGGGGTGGACGCCTATCCAACTGTCATTGGATGAGATGCAGGTTAATAATCAGTCTTAATGCCCTTTTGTTTTGCTATCAACGATCTCATTTGTGCAGCATGTTCTCCTTGGCACATACACTGTTTCCTGTTTTGTGTCCCTGTTGTTTCACCTCATACAAGTTTTATAAGCTGAGCTAAAGCTGCTACTCAGCCATGTTTTCATTTGGGGGCTTTTATACTGTAACACCCAAACAATAAACCCAAGGATTATAGATGCTATGAGACAGGTGGAACACAGACCCAGCTCCTGCAAAATAATGTGACCAGCTAAAGCCATTTATGTGAAACACAGTGTGACAGGCTCCTCTTTAAAACCTCAGTAATATCCCACTTTGTCACTGACCAAATGGCTTTTTACGTCCGTCTTTGGTAACCTTGTTTTTACTCCAAAGGCGACACTAATGGTAACTCCTCCTGTTAAACAAGCATCTATGTGTTCACTGCAGGAACAACATCAGTTTGTGTTGATTTAGTGACAGAGAGGCAACCTGGATGATGAATAAGCCTTCTTAATAATGCACCATGGTGAGGAAAGAGTGATGGGACAATCCGACAGAAGTAAAGAAAGGAAAGTAAGAACAAACAAGGAGGGAATTATGAGTCATGTGTGATAGATAGGGAGGTGTGATAGGACGATATTAAATCATGAAGGATAAGTCCACTTTCAGCACGTCGGCCCCATTAAGTGACTCCACAGCGTCATTAAGCTGTGCACACTGACACTGCAATGAAACTACAGTGAGGAGATAAGCTTTCAATTGATAAAGAGAGAAGGGCAAACTGGCACTAAGAGGTAAAACCTTACCCCTCTAAATAATGTGGATTTATGCCAAACTCTCAGACTCTCTTGTATCAGCTTCCACTCAGCTGTGGCCCAGCAGAGGTACTTGATAGGAGGTCAGTGTTTTTGTCCTTGGCTGCACCTTTGAGATTGAGTCAGAGGGACTGGCGCTGCTGTAACTGACACTAGCTATCTGCGACCAGCATCTTCTCTCTACCAGCCACCCAATCCCCTCCTCCTCCTCCTCCTCCTCCTCTGGCCCTGCATGGCCCGCCACATCTCCAGAGACACCACATTCATTATTTACTCTCAGGGTTTCTGTGGCCCCGCAGCAGGGGCTGACCTGCCTCATTTGGTGTCTGTCCCCTGGCTTTTGCGGCAACCACATTTGCTGATATAGATTAATACATACACTTATTTCAAGTACACACACACAGGTGCAAGGAAATGGCTTTGGTTTTGTTTGTCCTTTTTATGTATCTTGTTTGCTGACTTCTTTGTTGTTGCAAACCCTTGAACAGCTATACGGGCAAAACTGAACTGAGACAGTCTCTTAACAATATACAATATGCTGCACAGATTAAGAGTAGCCTTTCAATAAATAGCAGTGTGTTTGGGGCTTGAGCAACATATTCAGCCTATTTTCCTCCAAGGTAGGCCCCACATTTATCTCTTCAAAAGACCTATGCAGACATAGCTTAGAGGACTCTTGTCTTTGTGGATCTCAAATATATGTTGCTCTTGTTTGATCAAATATGACAGCATCAACATTGCTCTGATATTCTTATGCTGAAAATAATTTTAAGCATCCAATGTGAACAATACAACACCTCACTCTGAGAAGCATATTTTTATTTGTGTGGTTAAAAAGGCATAAAGGGAACTGGGAACTATGATTATGTATTTGAGTAGAGACAGTTGATTTGTAATCACCTAGTGTCTTTAACATTTGTGGATCAGTGTTGAACATTACTGGCTAAAAGCCAGGTGGTTCAGGTGAGCATGGGTATGAACAAAGCATCTGTGTCCATGAAACACTCTGGGAAAGTTGCCAGTCTACACAGGCAGTCTGCTTTTTCTCTGCCATCTCCCCAGGATATGTCAAACTGCCCTTTGACCCCTAATCAAACACTTCAGGTAGAGACAATTGATTGATTTCTTTAAAAACTGTAGAGCTATTTTCATCTCTGGGTGTTCGCTGCTGTAATTTTATCATGTCTCTATGCCGTGTTCCAGGTTGTAAATCGTGTAAACCTTCACTAACCCTGTCAGTTCACAGATTTTGGGTGATAAGCAGCCCCAACAACAATGGAACGTGATAACCAAGAGAGAGATCAGGCCATATTTAAAGCTAAAAAAACACATTATCAACCTTGAAAGGATGGCTGCTAATGTTCACGTTGGTGTCTTTTTTTACCTTACCATAGCTCTCCAACAACATGATTGTAATCTCATTTTCCAACATTGTGGATATTAGCCCTTAAGCCAGTTGCTGTGTCTTTTTTTAATCCTCTTTTTTCAGAATCTTTGCAATTAATTTGGCCATTTTTTGACTTGTTTGAATGAAATTGTTGGTACACAAGTGAGATTCTTCATCCCACAAACAGATTAAGGTTTATGTCACTGTCAATGAAGGTAAACCACCAGTGTTATGGTTTAAAGAGTAAACCTGTTTACTGCTGACTTCTGTATAATGCTTAGGTGGTTGCCCGAGTCATAGGCTGAAAGTCACCAGTTATCACTGTCAATCATTAAATCGCAACAACGACCTTCATCCATACTGTACTTATTATTTATTGTTGAAGAGCTTACGTGAAGTACAAAAACACCACATCAACATTAGGGCTTCCATATTAGTCATCTATCAAATATACTTCTTTTTGTGCAAACTTTTCTCCTTTCCCATATCTGTGAGCTTTGTGCTTAAATGTGGACTCGGAAAAAGCTTACGTTAGCTGTATTCTGATGTTAGCTAATAGGCAGTCAAAAATGTTTTTTCAACTTCAGATATGGCCTGATCTCTCCCTGATTTTCACTATCCATTCTCTGAGCTGTGAAATGACAGAAGAGTGTCAGATATAGACATGGTATTAATACAGCTGTGCCCGCCTTGAATGTGTTGCCATATGATAATATGGTCTATTAAAAAACAGAGTTTGATACATTGGATTACATGGCTTGTTGTCAAAGTTTTTCCACTTTGAGCACAGTATTGGAAATCCGAAAACAAGTTGTGATCCGTTTCTCTTTTTCCATTTTGGTTTGGAAACACATTTTAAAAATGTTTTTTTTCTGTTATTCTACTTTTTGTTTTCAAAACGATATGGACGAATGATGCACAGATAAATTTTCCATAATGTGCTCACGTTCCCTCTCTTTCTCCTCATGTGTGTTTGCAGGTGCAGCAGGATGCAGGGCGTACTGTCTGGATGTGGACTGCAGGCCCTGCTTTCCCTCCTTCTGCTTTATACCGTGAGCTGTGGTGAGTCCCCATCACCTGTTGTAAAATGTAAACAGAACATAGCCATGTTCACAGACAAACTCTGAAAATCTGTCTTTTTTATTTTGAATTTTTTTCCAATCGCAATCAAGCCAGTGATGTATCTTTGTCTCAACTGATATCAGACTAGGTGATGTGAAGAAAATCTATCGTGATGCACAGTTATCATTTATATGAATTAATGTTGAATCATTGTTTAACCTTGTGTATTTGACTTATAACACGTGCAGCCCTCCTGTATGTCAGTTGATCCTCTATAGTTCAACGCTGTGAGTTTGGATCCACCTCCTGTTACATACCAGCTTCAATTCAGAGTATGTGATGAATGATATCTGCAGTGTAATTACACTGGGATGAATATATCTGCTTTAAAACTGGTTGTAGAGCTTGTAGTTAAGTGAGGGATAGATGAGAGGCAGAGTTGATGTGTGATAAAGGTAATCATTCATGTCATTGATAAAAAGATAAGTGGAATCTGCCTCGCCTCCTGAAAGAAGGTAATCACTCTCTTTTGTCCTCTGAGTGAAAACTAAATGCAGATATTACAGACGAAGGTGAAGTCATGATTGTTGTGATTTCTTTGAGGGGAAATAGTGTGTATTTTAGGTTATGTTTTCTCTTTAGAGGTCTCCAGGAAATATTAAGCAGAACAACTTAATTGTGGGTTATTTGATTCAGTTTACGAAACATGTTGCTGTATTTTGTATCTCCTCAGACTTAATCTCTCAGTACACACTTTTAAGATTTTAACATTCTGATCCTGCTGTATGCCCTTCATTCACATTCTTCGATTTAAACATTCCCATTTTTTTAACTGTTGAGGGCTCATAAGTTTAGAAACATCTAAAGAATTCTGCTAAAAGACACTAGGAAAAGGCTCGAACACTTGCAACTGAGTATAAAAAAGTAACTGGCACAGAAATAGGAGGAACAAAAGACTAGATACTTTGTGAAGGTGAGACCAATCAAAATAGGTTACACTAATCAGGCACAGGTGAAACAAATCAGTAAAGAGGTCAGAATCAGTCATGAAAGAGGTAAGGGTGAGTGATAAGTGAAAAAAGGAATACTACAAGAACAAATGAGCAAAATGATCACCGAATCAAATTTTATTTCCACCAAACTGTCTTGGACGAACTCTCAGTGGAGGACTTTACTGAGATATTTCTTAGCACTTTTCTTTTTACTTTGAAATAAAATTTAGTAGTGTCGCTTCTTTTATCTCCCCAAAACCTGAGCCTTTTTCAGGAAAGATTGACAAAGAGCGAGTTAATCAGATCAACAGTCAAAGACATTTTCTGTTGGATATTGTTATAAAATTCCCATCTAAATGCAGATTGGATACAGCAGTGTCATTGAGTACACTTGCTTGTTTTGCATTTATTACCACAGAGGAAGAGGAAATGTATATACTTTTACCCTTTCTCCTTCACAATGTAATTCCGGCTTTTCCAGAGGACACCTGAACTTAAGGTTACCTGATTTAGTTTTGCAAATTGCAGCAGCAGCTGGGGAACAAAGATAAACATTTGTCTGAATAAAAAGGTCAACATAAAAGAGACAAAGAGCAAGAGAGACTGTAAAGGAGATTGTGATTGTAAAGGTTGATTTGCTTTATGTGTGGCACTGTCTTCTTTTCAGCAACCTAAGTAGCATAATGTTACCATAAACAGTGTTTACCCGATGGAACCTGTTAAACTAGAAAACAAGACAACCATTCTAACAATGCCTCTTATCTCAGGGATAAATGTCCCTCTTTGTCTCCAGCAAACTCTCGTCAAAATGGTCCAGAATAAGCAGTTTTGTTGTCTTCTGGAGAGCTGTGTGTCTATGTGTGTGTTTATACAGGAGGGGCATATGTGTGAGTGTGTGGTTAACGTGCAACATCCTCCAGGGGGATAAAACAAAGAGAGTGACAGCAGGAGAGAATCTGATAGACTGCGAAAAGGATGTGTTCTTTCAGTGTGTGTGTGTGTGTGTGAGAGAGAGAGAGAGAGAGAGAGAGAGAGAGAGAGAGAGAGAGAGAGAGAGAGAGAGAGAGAGACACAGACAGACAGACAGACAGACAGACAGACAGACAGAGAGAGAGCGAGCATAAATGTGTCACTGGGACTCTGCATTCATGTCCTGCTGAATCAAACTGCATCTCTTTTTTGGGTGTTTTTTCCACATCACTGCTATTTCTCCGTTACACATATTTCAGACATTGTCTACTTTTGGTTAAGGTATTACTTTCTCTTGCCTGTTTCCACAATGCTCTCACAATGCCATGCTGTGTTATGTTGCAGTCATTTCTGCTTGTTCCATTTTTCTGCGTTATGTGTCAGATTTTCTGGTGTTTGTGTGAGAGATCTTGACCAAATGGCTTTTTGCTTGATGGCATCGCTGCTGCCATCAAGGAAACGTTCATCTTCAGCCTTGCACAAGTGACATATCAACCAAGGCAAGGTTAGCTTGAAAGCCAGGTTCATTCACTTGTAACTGCTAGTTTAAAACTTTTGCAGGGAAGAAGACGGCTCCAGGCTAAGCTAGCATGGCCTGATAGCAAATTTGCAACAAGTGGATGTAGCCCACTGCCCAGTAACACTGACGTAACATTAGCAAATGTAAACATTGCAGTTAGCTAACTTACCATATCATAAACAGGTGGACCTTCAAGTGTCTCTTGAAGCTAATGGTACTCATCTACTTTGAAGCCACAGGTCATCTTTCCTTCTCCTCTCACCACAGTTCAAGTGTTTTCTTTATGTTGAAAAATAAGAGGTGTGTCCGTACATCTGTTTGATTTTTAGTGTCATCTTTTATTTGTCCAACCAAACCTTTTTTGTTCAGATTTTGTCATGTTGTTGCAAAAAGACTGCTTTGGGCCATTATCACCTTTATGGCCTGGTTGGAGTCAGGAGGATCTGCAAACACCCCTCAACCAATTGAACCTGTCACAGGAATGTCTGTGAAGGTTCTCACACTCTGTTACAGGAATGCGCTGCTTGCATGACAGCCAGATTAAACACACTGTGAGGAAAATATCATGAAGTTTGAATGTTTGACAGTCTACCACTTATTATTTAGTCCCTTCTTTTTAAAAAAAAAATAAACATACATGTCATATGAGTTTTTATTAATATAGGTGTATTTTTAACTTGTCAACGTCACATCTTTGTTATGAAAAAAGGTTGTTGACACACATTTATTTAATGAAAAAAACTATTATTGTGGCAGTGTGCTTCTAGCAGAGGATGATGTTAGTCAGAGCCAGTAAAGTGGCTTTAATTAATCTTTTCCCCTCAGATATTTAAAACATTTTTACTCAATGTTAATACTGTTTAAACAATGTTTCTGTGATGCTCTTCTGCTGACATAAGACTTTATGAGGAAGAAAGAACCAGCTTCCCTTTACGTTTGCTCAGGTTATGATTCCCTGCCAGAAGATACGAGATATCAGCCAATTTCCAACACCAGGTATTTTTTTGGATATAGGGAGAAAAAAAAATATATTCACACACATACATACAGACAGGCACGTTTGCACCTTGCCCTATACCCTTGTTTCTGCTGTCCCCCCTCCAAATATCTGCAGTGTTACCTGTCTTCATCAGCATAAGATTTTATATATATAATATATGTATAATAAAATATATTATTGGTCAACCTAGCAAAAGACTAAGTGGTGGTGTTGAGGCGGGCTTTTGGCCTCTTGACTAATAGCTCCAGTGTGCCCGCCTGCCGGTCAAGTCAGCCGTGCTCCATTACGCAAAACTTTTAACCTTAATATCTTCAAAAACTAATGAGTTCTTTAAAAAAATATCGACCCCTGTCGTGTTTGTGTGTGTGTGTGTGTGTGTGTGTGTGTGTGTGTGTGTGTGTGTGTGTGTGTGTGTGTGTGTGTGTGCGTGTGCGTGTGCGTGTGTGTGTTTCTTGGTTAAATGTGTGCTTATCTGACACTTCTGACAGGGATAGAGATGGTGAGCCCACTAATAAATCAATCATGGATGATGATGTTCTCTCAGATAGATAAAGAAGACTAAAGTAAAAGCGAATTAAATTCACAGCAGCACTTCTTATCATGTTTACACAGCTAGTGTGGACAGTTTTATATGATCAGTGATGTGTGATGTCAGCGTGATTACTATGGGTTCATTTTTTTTAACATATTCTTTTTTCAATTCAGCTCATTCTGACAGCACTTACAATCAAAACACTGGTCTTACAGGGAAGACACTGCCGGATACTTGCACTGGCAGTCATCTCCTGTCTCGTCTACTTTTATCCCTCTGCCTCTGAAAGCCCCCTGCATTTTGTTTCTCTGATCTGCAGGGAAAAAAAGAGGCTGTTTAGGAACATAAATCCTGACTTGGTGAAGGAGTTTGACAAGTGGTGCTTGTCAGAGACGTTGTTACAGGGGGAGAAAAATAAATGGGTATTAAGGTCTGTTTATGCATTCCCAAGGAGGGAACATGATGGGAGGGCTAGTATTAAGCTATCAGGTAAAAGACTCTCAGCCTCTTAGCTTGAGAAACTGCTGCAACATAATGGCTGCAGGAGTGAGCAGTGATAGCTTTTCACATGTTTGCTCAAATTAACCACCTGGTTATACATGAAATAAGTGATGCTTAAAATGTGTGTGTGTGTGTGTGTGTGTGTGTGTGTGAGTGTGTGTGTGTGTGTGTGTGTGTGTGTGTGTGTGTGTGTGTGTGTGTGTGTGTGTGTGTGTGTGTGTGTGTGTGTGTGTGTGTAGGTTAATGTTTATGTGTGTACACAGCACAATGTGAACAATGAATAGCAAATGAGGGATGAGATGTTGTAACTTGTTAGTTTTTCAGGATAAACACACACACACACACACACACACACACACACACACACACACACACACACACACACACACACACACACACTCAAAAAGAACATGATGTGAAATTGTAAGATGACTTTTCTGAAAGCTGGCAGGTGGTCGTTCTGCAGGGGAGGAAGACAACAAAAAGGAAATGACAGAATATAGAGGGAAAACAACAGACAGTTTGGTTGAGCAGCTTGCACAGTGGTATGCCTGTGACCTCCAAGAAGTCACTCTTTCACAGTTCTACAACTGATGGTCCACAGGTTGTTGTTGTTGTATGTAGCACTGAAACATGCCACTTGTAGCAACAAGTTTCAAGTGTTCCACTGATTACCAAATGAAAGCTTATTTCTCAGTAGTGAGAAGAGGTGGAATAGAAAACGATAAGAGGTGTGAAAAATATGCAGATAAGGATTATGGATTTAAAGCTAAACCTCAGTCTGCACTGTGCACACTGGATAAACAGAAGCAGATGGAGCTCAGAGATAATAACCTGTGTGACTCTTTTGTAAGAGTGGATTTCATATTTCCTTCAACAGTGTAAATGAGCCACCTCTATCTTTGAAGGCAACAAGATTAGAGAATAAAAATAATGTATGATATGACGTCTCCTGTGTAAAACTCATTTCATGCAGGATGGAAGAAAATATCAGCAACAAAAATGCAGTGGAACACAACAGAACTATAGAGAACATGGCTCTTGTGAATGCACCACATTTTAAATATCTTATCCTTATTTTCTTTTTTTGTTATTAGTGTTTTTGTTGTAATATTTGTATCTCTGGCGGTAGTTTGGCTTCAAGCAGCAAAGAGGAGGTTCATATCGACCCCATTAGGTGTAACCATGGTTTGATGGATGGCTTATGAAAGCACTTTTGATGTCTTCCCTCCACAGTCTTGCCCTGCCTCCCACTGTTCAGGTTGCACAGTAATGGTTTGTAAGATCAATGACCAATAATCAGAGAGAGACAATGAGCTTCTGTCCTTTCCTTTTAATCCACTATCAGGTTAATCTGATGGAACAAAAGATCCTGGAGGGAAATCATTTTTCTTCTGCAATAAACACTTAACTTGTACTTTTATGTGTATCATAAATACTGTGTGGCTACATCTAGGACTTGACATTGATTGTCTCCTCTCCTCCTCACTTCTCAGGCTTAACTAAAGCAGACGCTGTGGTGAATATGAGGAAGGTTACCCATCAGACCATTAGTGAAGAGCTGTCCAAAACTGTTCTCCTCCCCTGCCTCTTCACCCTCCGCCCTGGTGCCAGTTCATCCCATGAGCCCCCCAGGATCAAGTGGACCAAAGTGTGGGGCCAGAGAGGCTCTGATGGTCTGCAGAAGGAACAGTCAGTCCTAGTGGCCAAAGACAACGTGGTCAAGGTAAGATGAAGGCGAAGAATGAGTACTGTAAATTGTTTGTTGCTATGATGTGATACCTAGATGATTGATAACTGGTATTTCAGTGGTTTCCCTGTGCTTTTTTCACCATTCCCCTGTTATTGTTCTCCTGTAGGTGAAGAAGGCCTTCCAGGGTCGTGTAATGCTGCCTGGCTACAGTGAGAACCGTCTCAATGCCAGTCTTGCTCTGTCAGGACTACGATCCAGTGACTCTGGTCTGTACCGCTGTGAGGTTGTGGTGGGCATCAATGATGAGCAGGACACAGTCCCCCTGGAGGTCACAGGTGAATAAAACACATTTTATTTACCTTCCTTTTTGATGGGGGGAAGGCACAGCTAGCTGGTGAACCCCTTTTTTACTGCTATGTGTGACAAAAACAAGAGTGTATGAAAGCTGACCTCAGTGCAACAGTTGTTTAAATCACATAAACAATCAAACTTAAGGGCACAACTCCTTCCGAATATTCGATGTAGCAGATGACGAGATTGTTAAATGGTGATGACCAATGCTATGCTTTTGGAGGAAGTAGAAAGATACAAAAGAAAAAGAAAACAAAGAACCTGATTGTCACTTATTTCAAGTTAAACCAAGCTCAAATATTTGATTAAACAACTTAAAAGTTGTACTATACAGTATCAAAGGGAAGTCTTCTGCCATTAACTTTGACTCTGCTACAGTGTTATAATGAGAGCACCATACAGTTCTTAAGCATATAGGCCAGAACTACTGACTTCCTGTTTTCATCCCTGGACACGTGTGGAGACGTGTGAAGATGAAGGGGATAGTAATAGAAAAAGCAGGTATTGGGCTCTCAACCCTCATGTGAATCAGCACAAGATCCCCCAAGAAAAAATGACTCATTTGTATCTCCATAGCCAAATTAGCTAGCCAGCTATAACACCCCTACTTGGTAAGATAACATGGCTTTGAAGGAGAACGGGTGGGTAGACACAAAAAAATTAGGAGAAAAGATACAAACCAAAATAGAGAGGATTACTGCTCTGAGTTTCACTGAGGATGCAATTAGGGCCAACATGACAGACTGGCTATGGACTACTGGGATTGCAGGAAGTGTGTCTCTCTGAATGTGAGATGATAGCACATGGCCTGTCTTCCAGCCCATATCGCTTGAATCTCTTTCACTCTCTCAGACAAGCAAGCAAAGATAGGATAAGTGACCTATTCACATTATTTTTAAGATATATATCTTCTTGTCAACTTTCTTTGATCAGTTGTTCTTTGTCCTTCCATCACATATGATGGCTGGCATTGTGTGTGTACTATATTTAACTTTGTTAAAAAATTATTGAAAAGAATACACAGCATGCTTGACATACTCTTTATGAAGGCCAACATTTCTGACAAGCTGAGAGCCTGTTGCAAATAAGACTCATGTACTCATGGTGCTGAACCCGAATGTTATTGTTTACTCCTGCATAGATGGAACAATGTAAGGTCATTGAGTATGTTTGGAGGGCTTTGTAATTATCTGTGAGCATGTACATGCTCATGTTTTAAGGGTTCAAAGTTTGCAGGTCATAATTTGTGTGATCAGTATCAGGAGTGTCCTCTTTACTTGCTATCACACTCTGTATCTCTGTGTTGCAGGTGTGGTGTTTCACTATCGGGGCCTCCCATGACCGTTACGCCTTGTCGTTCACTGACGCCAAAAGGGTGTGTGTGGAGAACTCAGCCGTCATCGCAAATCCAGAACAGCTGCAGGCTGCTTTTGCTGATGGATATGACAACTGTGATGCTGGCTGGCTGTCTGACCAGACTGTACGGTGAGGTTCATTGATAAAGTATGTATTAAGGTTTCACTGATCAGGGGCATCAGAGGTGATCAACTTCATCAGGTTGATTCATCATCAGGATCAATCTGAAAAACAGTGTAGTGACTTACAATTTATTCAACAGAGATAATAGAGTGCTCATAATAACAATGTCTTACTAGCTTCAACGATGAGGCTGATCATATTTCACTGTTCTTCTACATCCATCATCACTAGGTGAGCAGTTTTAGAGATGTTATTAACAGAACAGTTGACACTAGCTAGTGAAAAAATTACAAAGAAAGTAAAACGAATGAATAGATAAACAGTTTTATAAAGATTTGTTGGCATTTGTCATGCTTACTTCACACATATAAGGAATCCGGCTCAACATGTGTTATATATTGGTAAGCAGTATCTCAGCAGCTCACTCTTTACAGGCAATTTAACCCGAACTATGATTCAACAAGTCAAATATCCATCATAGATTGACTGGTAATTCAGAGGAAATGTAATTATATACATTTTAAATGCCTATCACGCTGTAAATGTCACATAATCATGTTCCTTCACAGAAGAAGCCAAATTACTTGTGTAATCATTGTCCGGTGTAATCGTGGTTAATCTGATGGTGATGCAAGAGTGAAAGACACAGCTGTATGATTATTTTGAATGTACAAGGCCTATCCTGCTCATTAAGTGTTTGGTAACGTCAGGGTTGGTCACTGAGGCCACGCTACCAATTGGTATAAATTCAAAGCTGCTAGAAGTAGTCTTGAACACATGTTGCTGTCTGAACATGGCTAGGGTGAAGAAGGAGCCTACGAGTGAGCAATGGGTTCAAATAAAGGCCCCCTTTGATGCTGGCTGGAGTTACCGCCGCATAGCTAAGGACTTGAGATGCAGTCCAAGCACTGTAAAGTACACTTTAGCTGCCATGATGCCACCAATTCACACCAGAACTGAAAGGGGAGAGGTAGAAAAAAGAAATGTTCAGACAGACAAGTGAAGCATTCCAAAATGCCATTTAGTCCTAAGAAAAGGTGATTTAGTGTAAATTGATGGATTCACGGATAAGAAAGTATCCCACAACATTCTGGTGAGGTAGGAGTACCACCTGGGAGTCGTCTTGTTCAGCCTGGATTTATTTTCCAAGAGGACAATGGCCCTAAACATTCTTCTAACTATTGCCAGAACTACATGCGACAGAAGGAATCTGCTGCATTGAAAATGATAGACTGGACCCCTCAAAGTCTGGACCTCAACCCCACCAAGCAAATTTGTAGGAACTTGGAAAATAAAATGGACAAATTTATTATAGATTCAAAGGAAATCCTTTGGCTTGAGTAGCAGAATGCATGGGATAACATTAGTGTTGAAGTTCTCAGGAAACATGTTGACACTATACCAGAGAGATATGCTGCTGTAATTGCTGCAAAAAGGTGTATATACTGTACCAAATATTGAAGTTGAAAGTGGATAAAAACAGTAGGACTCACTTCATCTGATACTTGTGCTCAGCGCAACCATCTGCATGTTTCATAGACATTATGAAATGAAATCATGTGTTGGAGGCAACAAAAAGGTCAATATAAACAGATCTGTCAGGTGTTCTAATAATGTTGGCCATCAATGTATATCTCAAACAGTGGAACTTAGTGATCTATAGAAGTATGAATATGGCAGAGGGAAAGTCATATGGAAACACAGAACTATGTAACATAATTGGGCCTAATTGCTCGTTAGCACACTGAAAAGGCAGTTAACTACCAGCTGTCTGTCAGGCTGCTGCCTTTGTTAAAGTTTGACAACTTCCACCAAGTTCCTTTAACATTACCCACCAGCAATCATTGTTGCTTTAGTCGCAATGGAGATCACATTTTCTCTTCCTAACAGTTTTTCACAACCTCAGGCAGCAGGCTTTCCCTGTTCTTCTTTCTCTTCATCTGACCTACACTCGTGGTTTTTTCTCCTGGGAGTCCTAATTGGTCCAGATCCAGAAGGCACATCACACACATATGTGCACATAAAAAGAGTCCAATTAAAACTTTGATAAAAATACAGACATCATCCACCGAGAATGAAGTAAAGGGGCTGAGGCCTGAGACTTACAGGACGCAGTTCTCTTGTTATGCCATGATAAAACAGGTCACTGTTTGTGGGTCTTCTGCATGTAAGTCTGATGTGTGTGTGAATGCTTTTAAATGTGTGTCTCTTCTAGTTCTTGTTAAGTCCCAGTTTGCCCAGCATAATCTTTTAATCAGCCTCTTTACCTGTGCCCTGCTGATACTGCTGCTGCTGGAATCAGTGTTCTCGTGGAATAATTGCTCAGCTTGAGTCTGAATATAGATGGTTGTTTTTTTTGGCCCCACATTAAAAGAAACTCCTGATTCTTTAAATCTCTCTTGACTTCCAACCTCCCTTCTTTCTCTGTCTCTCTTAACGCTAAAGGAGTAAAAGGATTGTAAAAGATTTAAGGAAAATGTCTGGGTAATTATTCTCTGACGCTCAAACTGAGATTAAGATTAAAAGCAGGAAATTTTACCATGAAGTGCTTTAAAACTGAAGTCCTGAGGTTGTGATGTCATATACTGTATATATGTAACACCGCACTGAGGTATCTCAGCCAGTTTCATTGAGATACTTACTGTATGTGTCAGTACTTAGATATTCTTTGGATGCTACATTTGGCTATTTTTTGAAAGGTATATACAATCATTTTATCAAAGGAAGTGTCATTCAATTACGTCTTAATTTGTTTGTTTGGAACCAAATTAAGGGAGACAAATTTGTTACATCATAATTTTTCCTCCTTGTCTTTCTCCCTTCCTCTGTCTTCTTTTCCTGTGCAGGTATCCTATCCAGTCACCCAGGCCAGGTTGCTATGGCGATCGAGATGACTAACCTGGGGTCCGTAACTACGGCCATAGATCTCTTGATGAGCTGTTTGATGTCTACTGCTTTGCTAAACAGCTTCAAGGTGGGAGTCAGGAGCTTATATCTTAAATGGGGGTTTAGTCACGAATGGGTTCAGTGAGCTGAAGGTTTGTAGAGCATGCAGGCTCACAGCACTCTGTGACTAATTCTCTGTTAGCACAGAAAGGAGAGGGCAGTAGAGGAGGAACAGAACAACTGTTGGTTATGAGAGGGAGAATGATCACAGTATTGAGTCAAGCTGTACTGTCTTGACCTATGCAGGCATTAGCAAAGTGGATCAGTAGTGCCTAAAACTCTGTCTTTCTATATGATGCCACAGGCAGAGATAATAAAGACCAACAACAGGTCATCAATATTTCTGGGACTTTTCATTCCTATTCAGCTTATGGCCTCCTGTTGCCAGTCTTACAGTGACACTTGTTTGCCATGGCATGCTTGAATTAGATTTTTACATGCTTTAGCAGGGTGCATGTTGCTGTCCTATGAGTGATATCGGTGTCTCCTAAAGCATTTGGAAAGTGTTGTCTCCTTTTCCACAGCTTAATACTCTGAAAATTTTGACTAAAGAGCAAAACAAAACTGGCAATAATTTATTGACTTTGAAGTAAAAAAAAAATAGAGAAAGACTGTATAATTATATTGTTGCAATCAGATAAGCCGGAAGTTATCTCCAAATTAGGGGCTTTTCTGAAGAATGTCCTTCCATTGTTTGAATAAGATCTGTTGTACTTCAGCCATGCCGTGTGCCATCATTATATATATTTTTTACTTGTAATTTATGTTCTGTTTGTGGCTCCATTCCATATGATTATGGTCTGAGCGTCAAAATGAAAGTGAAATGAAAAAAGGTGCTTCACCTTGCACTGTAACACTAATCTGAGCTTTTCTTCATCCTCCAGGTGAAGTCTTCCACTCTGCAGTTCAGGAGAAGTTGAGTCTGGCCACAGCCTCCATAAACTGCCATACACTGGGAGCTAAGCTGGCCACGGTGGGGCAGCTCTATTTGGCCTGGCAGGATGGTCTAGACCAGTGTGATCCCGGCTGGCTGGCTGATGGCAGCGTCCGCTACCCCATCAATGTCCCACGGAAGAACTGCGGAGGAGACGAGCCCGGGGTGAGGACCGTGTACAACAACCCCAACCGTATTGGCTTTCCTGACACCACAGCCCTGTTTGACGCCTACTGCTACACAGGTACAAGCCTTTGTTATTTAATGTGAAATAACTCAGCATTGTCTTCTCTTTGGATACACCAGCAGCTTATCAGTGAACCTCCTAATTGCACCAACTGCACTGCAAATTTGCATTAATATTTAGATCAAATGCTATCTTCAGATAACAGATAAAGCACATTAAGTCAACAAAAGTCTTGTTCCCTTTTGTAAAGTGAGACTGTTATGTGTTGCAGCCCAGCAGCCAGGGAGGGTCCAGGCTGCAGAATCACAGACTTGGTACCAGACTGCCAACACAATAGCAGAGGCCATCTCTTCAGTCACTGAAGTTCAGAACAGAGACCCTTTCTCCAAGACTGCTGGATTTGACTCAGACAACGCAGGACTGAACTCTATTGTTGGAATCAACAATTCCTCTGAGATATCTGAAGAGCATGTAGTCATCCATTTGAATCCAGCTCGGGGCTGGGATGAAAAACAGGGTGGACTCAGAAGCAGCAAGCAAAGCCAAGAGGAATCTTACAGGGGTGAGAGTAACAACACTTCAGGACGTTCTGACTTGGAGAGCCATGGAGGTTCTGCACATGAACAAGAAGATGATGGCCATTTTGGATCATCTGACACCCCTACATTATCCTCCATTGCTTCTTCAACACCTCAGGCTCAGACTAGTAATAGTGTGTTGGCTGAGTTTGTGAGCTCTCTGATGAAGCCCTTTAGGAATTGGAGAGGAGGTGAGAGGATGGAGGAGACAGAAAATAGACATTCAGATCTTGAGGGAATAGAAAACGGAAACCAGACACAGGGAGAAACATCCAGCAGAAACCAGAGTGAACCAAAACCCAGTGGAAACAAGGGCAAAATTGACAATGCCATCATGGAGCACAGGAGTGGCAGTTTTTCCTTCAGGGCTGCTACCAGTGGACTACAAAGTCCAGAGGACGGTCTGTCTGAGCAGGAGAAAGAGCTGATGCCACTGATTCCATTAGTGCCTGCAGTCCAACTCACAGAGCAAAGTGACACCACCACTCATCCAGGAGAACGAGCCTCCATTAGCTCTGCTGACAACCCTCCATCCACTGTGAACGGTATGAGCTCCACACTGACTGTTTGTGTTTGTGTGTGTACTTATTTAAGTTCAACCTTTTAATACTATAACTGAGAGGAAAATGTAAACAGACACTACATTAAAATGATACAGTTATGTATCAGACAGAGGTGTGGCACATTTAAATGTTAGTGGTGAATATACAACTTGTGTCACGCACAAGGAACAGCGCTTCTCTATAGCAATCTCTTGTCTTTTCTCTTGTGTAGACTGTAATATATTCTTCATCAGGGCAATTTGGAGTATCAGAATAGATTAAATTAAACAGTAACTGTAAACAAACAAAAGAGGCTAACCACAAATATAAAGCAAAAAGCTGGAGTGGAGACCAGCCATGGTTTAAAATCCTGCATTCAAACATGAGTGGAGAACAAAGCTTAGGGTGAGTGAGAAAAGGCCACACACATGCAGGGGTCCATTGTTAGAGTGCATGTGTGCTGAAGAACCTGAAGGCTCTGTCAGACAGGTAACATCCACAGCAGAGTGAATTACCCTCAGGAGAGCGACAGTACACTAACACCACAGGATAGATAAGGTCAGCATTCAGCTCTATTCAGCTCATGTCTTCTTGATACATCCTGACACCTAACCCAAAGGGACTTCCTCTTGCTTGGATTTCAACACCAAAAAGCAGAACATCTGTACTAATAGAAGCTGGATACAACTATAACACTTACTGGCATTAGCTCAAGGGAAGGATATGAAAAAGACTATAGTCTCTCCTACAGACAGCCAGAGGAATGATTCAGTAAGGTGAGAGGCTTCTCTCACATAGCAGTTGCTAGCCATATTAATATAATTACTCACTGTTATGCTTCGTGAGAGCAGAACCAACCTATAAGGTGTCAAGGAAAACCTAGGCATTAGTCTGCATGCGTGCCTCTTTGATTGAAGGGCAAAGCTTTGCATTGAAAACAGGATTTCAAAGAAGATTGGAGTTGAATTAAAGTATATTGATAATTTGAAAACTATCTCTGGATGTATTTTGATTTCAGTTAGGAGCAATTTGCTTTCATTAAAAAATGTCTAGACTTAAATGAGCTGAGCAAAAAGGCCAAACCTTCTCTCAAGGAAGTGTGTCTCTGATTCACGCCGGTTTCGTCAGCCTTTCCGACTACATTTTTATGATAGAGGACAAAGAGGTCTTTGCACTCACACTCAGTGTAGATGCTCCTGACATGATTCAAACAGCCTCATAATAACTTCCCCTCGGCCTCTTTTATTACATGCCATATCTGCAGATGGGATAAGGTGGCATTGGTGCCATCTCTCTCTGCCTCTCCCGTTGTCAGCCTCAATGCTCACAATTTAATATCATGTCTCCCTGACTTGAGGGATTCTCTCAGCCAGTATACTCCATTAACACAGTAGAGGCACCTACAGTGGAAGCACACAATTTCAGAGTCAGAAATACTTTATTTATCCCAGGTATTTAATTCTTAACATGGGTTTATGAAATGCAGCATTTCAGTGTTGAGTTTTCCACCAAGTTTCCCACCAACAGATGTACAGCATCAGAGCATTCTTATTATTATTGTTATTGTTATTAGTTATATTTTTGGGCATTTTCGCCTTTAATGGATAGGAGAGCTGAAGACAGACAGGAAACGTAGGGAGCAGAGAGTGGGGGAGGACATGCAGTAAATGCTCGAACCTGCGACCTCTGCGACAAGGGCTATGCCTCTTTACATTGGGCTGCTAGGCAAATGGTGCCCTAGCATCAGAGCATTATTTTAAGTATGTTCAAAACAGCACCACAAAATCTTCAGAATGTGTGTCTAATGGTCATCATTTATTTAACAGCTCATTACATACTGTAGATGATTATTCTCTCATCAGCCTGTAGTAAAGTCTGTAATTAGCTACTTGGATTATTAATAGGACAATTAGGCCAGTCTACATGGCTCTTATGGAAATGAACCTCAGGCTCATAAAGCTCATGGAGGCATGGGCAGCTGCACACCTTCTGAAAAATTCACAGAGGTTTTAATATTTCATGCATGGATATATTTGTGTACGTTGGACCCCTCTCTGAGTAATCTGCTGTACTTGGTTATGCTGCACACCCTCTGCTGTTTACATGTCAGACATGCCAACTGACCTGAGGACAGCAGAATAAGCTGAGCAACGATGATGAACCACCAGTTGGTCCACCCAGTAGCTCTACTGCACTGCAGATAAAAAAACACACACCAGCTGTGAGTCACACATGCAGACAGAATGAATAATTGATGCTGCAGACAGTGTTTGGTTGAAAGCTGTAAGCTGATAAGGCAGTGGACCACTTCGTCTAAATAAACAAGTCCAACATGGGAGCTTGTTGCGGAGCAAGTCATTTGCTTATCAAATCCCCAGTGCTGCTGTGTTTTTCCACATGGCTTCTCTCACCACATGAGAATGTGTTCCTGGAGGAGCTGGTTTGAGGTGGAATAATCCAAAAGGGAATAAGAAAAAAGGAACAGAGAGAAGAAGTGTGAAATTACTTTCACCCTTTCAGTTTGTTTTGTGTCAGTGTGTGGAAGTGTGCAATGTGTATTTATGGGCTTCCTCAAGGGATGGTAGGAACTCTAAAACTGCAGCATCTGCACTGAACAGGCCCACCAGTGAGGGAAGAAGTATGTTGTAGATACTACTGAATATTTAACATGCAAGGGGAGCTTTGCCAGATTAGTAAATTACAAAGTGATTGAGTCTGTAGAACGAAATACACACATTTCAGAAGTTATTAAAATAAAACAAATCAGTGTTGAAGAAAGGTAATGTACGGATGTAAACTGTACCCAAAAGTGGAAGTGGCCACTTTGATGCCATGGATTGGACTGTGAACCATTTTTCAGAGCTTATATGTCTGGCATTTGGCTTTTGCTATCTTTTTTTTGTTTAGGAGAAGTGACCATATTTGGATTAGATGGTTTAAAATTCCTTAATTTTTATTGACAGGTCACATAGTGACCTTCTTCATGACTATACTTCACTCTTAATGGCATTATTTTATTTACTAAATGGAACTAAATGTTGCATTGACACTATTCCAAATAAGTCAAAATGGTCAATATAAAGGACTGAGGTTGTAAACTGAAACGCAGATTGTTTTTTTTAGAAGATTTCCATTCCATTAAACTTATTGAAAATCAATTGAGTTCTATCTTCCAGACACTTGGCAGTATGCAAGTTTATGGCTCTTCTGCATTGGTCTACCTTTTCAAATTAGGCTACTTCAAAGTCTATGTGTCCAACATTTCCATCAACATGTAAGAGGAAATTCTGGGTTGTTTGCCATTCTGTTCCACCAAACCTTTACTTTGGTTGTGCTGATTGTGTCATTATTATAAGCCATTGTGAAAAATCCTCAAGTTTCAGAAATATATTATAATTCTGCTGTTCCATTGTCAGCTATCTGAACTAGTGGGTCACTATCCCAAATGTAGTCTTGATTCAGTTTTGAATCAATTAATTTTAAATAAGTGTTCCAGTTTGTTGATGGGCATATAAAACAGAGGCAAATGCAAAAATGAATGAATGAGTAAAATAAGCCACACATGGCTCAAATCCATACTCGTGAATCATGTTGCTGATTCCAATGGTCTTGTGTTTGTGTTATTCATTTTAAACTGTAAGAGTTAATCAAACTCATGTAAGCCAGAGTTCAGTTATAATTGCCTTTCCACATCTAAAAATTAAATCCACCCCCACCACCATCATCATGAAATTAATTAATTAACTATCCTATCTTTGTTCCCTTTAGAATTCACACCATCAGTTCCTGAAGAGAGATCACCACCTAGTGGAAATGTCAATATATCCAGACCTCAGCCTCCCAGAGCAGGCTCGACCTTTGATCTGGGCCTCAGAAACCACTTTCAGTGGGTCATCCAGTCATTACATGGCTCCAAACTAAGCCCTCCTGGAAATGTAGCCTATGTAGGCAAAGATCCCACCTTGGAGCCTATGGAAGCCAAAGCAGGGCCTATGGAGGTGATAACCCTGCCTCCCTCTCTTCGACAGGACAATTCAGAAATCTATTCAGGCCAGGGGAGGGATCAGGATGGAGATGATGCAAATGCTGCCAGGACCACATCAGGAGAGGAGAGAGAGGTGGAGGGAAGCAGTGAGGGAAACAACTCCCTTGCTGGATTTGGATTAAAATACAACAGCTTGGACCTGGACAGTGGTGTCAAACTGAGTCCTGAGACAGAGGCTACACCTAGCCAAAGTCAGACTGAGCTTGTGACTGTGGCAGAGCACACAACTCTGTCCCATTGGCAGTTAGCTGAACAGCCAACCACCCCACCTGAGGGCACCCAAGAACCTGACACAGCAGAGGAGGCCAGAGGGGAGATCTTCTATGTCAGCCGCCCTATTGAGAACCTTTCTTCTGCTTCTTCTAAAAGAGGAGAGGGTGGTTCAAATTCAGGATTCACCTCTGTTTTCAGGAAGCACATGAAGGGCATGAGTGGAAAAGATGTGGTGCCTTCCACTACTGAAGCCTTAGTGGAGATGCTGACAACCTCTGAGGTGACCACAGGGCAGCGTCTTCCTACCAGAGACTCAGAGAAGACAGATTCTACTGCCACAGCAACCACTTCAGAAAATTCCCCAGATTCTTTCACTACAACTGTGCCATCTATCTCCATCTCATGGGTTCAGGAAGAGAAAGAGAAAACGACTGGCATGTCAAACTTTCAGGGTGACCTCTCAGCTACTTCTGCACCCAGTGAAGGGTCTCAAAAGCCTACGGGTCTCATTCAGTCAACTTCCTTCCCCTCAGGCTCTAATGTTGCTGCAAAAGAAATGGAATCCAGGTCCGCAGTGTTGGAGTCCTTTGTGTTTGGAAGTCAGCGGACGCCTCTGGAGGCTGTAAGCAAGAAATCTGAGGAAATCAAATCTACATTGACACCAGACCAAAAAAGCAGCAAGGAATCAAACAACCCCTTTGGATTTCTTGTACCCAACTGGGCATTTGGGCTCATTCCATCAGGTATGTAAGCTCCCTGATTGTCATTATTTTTTATCTTGATTATGATCATTTATCTAATCAGTGGCATTTCATTTAATTATGTGTGCAGCTCCATGACATTCAGAAATATTAATCACATCAGTTCTCTCCTGAGGCGACACAGTACAGTAGCAGCAGTATGTAAACACTCCAGTGTGCCCTTCATCTTAATTCAAAGCCTAAAATAGACTCACCTTTAAGTACTGACTGTGTCTCATTCTAACATTCATCATGCATTCTTAATCCAGGTTGTTCTCCTTCGCCTACACATCCTCTTTCTTTCCTCCCCCTTCCTCTCATGTTGGTGAGACAAACAGCCGCAGAGAGCAGTTCAGTGCACTGAGGTGAGACCAACCAGGTCTTAGTGAAGTGAAGTAATTAGCGGGTCAGAGTGAAGGCAATTATAGGTGAAAAAGAGAGAGGCCGAGATCCAAGCACCCAACCAATCATCAATGTAGACACAAACTATGAAATAGGACTCGTAATCGACTGAAGACACTGCACCTCACTCATTTTCATTGTTGTCCATCTGTTCAATGTGCTATTTGGTACATGTCTGACTCAAATTTCAGTTTATTTTTTTAATTCCACTCCTGAATATGCTCACAATGATAGCAGTGTTGAATGTTTGTGAAGCAGCCTCTTTGATTTGTCTTGATTATTAATGACCTGCTGCTGTGGCAGAGTTAATAGACCAAAAATATTAAATCTCGTCCTTGTCAAAATTTGCAGTATTAACAACTAAAATATGTTTGCTCTGTATTCAATCTGTCCTTGTATACAAGGACAGATTGAATACAGAGCAAACATATTTTAGTTGCTATATTGTGTCCATGCTTCAAACAATTGCAACTCATTTACATTTATTCAGCTCATTGTGTCTGTTTTTTCCTTTTTAGATTTTATTTAGAAAAAAAGCTGTTTGGGATTCATTAGCTGCAGGAACAGGAAGCAATTTATGCCACCATTAACTCCAAATACATGCATCTCAGAGTAAAACCAAGCGGCAACCTCTGGCCGCTAGAATTGATGCCAAAGTCGATTTCTTGAGTGTCCGCTTAAATTTGGCCCTGGAAGTACCAGAAACCACATACATACCATTTTAAAAAAGTCAATCTTTAAAGCAGAAATAAACATGTTTACAACCTGGTACAAAAAATAAGTTTAGTCTGAATAGCTAATTTCTTTATTGGGACATACTTTACGGGGGTTAATTTTTTCATAACTTTTCATAACGCAGTTTCGAAGATGTTTAGATTAAGAGTTTCTATTATGAGAGGCACAGCTGACTTGAGGAGGAACACTGTACCTGTTGGTGAGGAGGCTTAACTCCTACTTCTTTACCTCACACTAGCTCGACAGAAGTTAAGTTGAGTTCAGCATTTCCAATATGGCTCCCAACGATGATTGGCTCCAAAACAGAATTCCAGAAACAGCCGGGTGATGTCACGGATACTATGTCCATTATTTATACAGTCTATGAGTAAAGCATGGAGCATTCAGACAAAATTATGTTCTTTCAAAAATAATACAATAACTTTACACTTTTGTCATTTATTTGAATGGCTGTTTTTATTCTTTTCTTGTATCACCTGTTTTGTCTTGACTTACATCAAATACCGTCTTTTTGGATCATTGACGTTCCACTTTCTTTATTGATGGTAACTCACAAACACTTTTAACCTGTCACCATCTTTGATCATTTCGTTGTTTTTCTTTTTTACATAATATTGTGAAGCAAGGAACACACTTTTTTTTTTAAATCTGTAAATTCATGGATGCGATTCATCTTTTCCGACCAGGATATTCCTAAATAAGTGCGGGTTATAAGCTGTGCTGGAAGGATAATTTTAGAACATCTAGAGGCTTTAATGTGAAATGATACTATATATGTAGAGGTTGACACCAAGATGTTGTTTTCAAACAGCAGTGAGTCATGGTAGTCGTGTGTGCTTATTTACAGGCTCTGATGCACTTAAAAATACTCTCAGCTAATTTGATCCTGTTTTAATCAGTGCTTTATTTTTGTGTCTTAGAAAGCAAAAACAAAACAAAACAAAACATAAAATATAACAATCATTGATTGTAATTGAGGTAAAACGTTCGGTAGTTGAGGCTATATCGCCCTGCACTAGTTCTAGGACACAATAAAGGATCATCCAGGTAACCTGTGGTGAACTGATATCTGGAATACCTAGTTTTGTTATGATGTAATTTAGTCCACATATGATTCAAACTCAGTCAAATGATTAATAAATGGCACATGTGGAACACATCCTTCCCTCTCCTCATTCTTCCATTCCTTACCTCCTCCTTACCCTCTTTCTTTTGTCTTTCTTTACTTCCTTCCTGTCTCCATTTGTCGTTTGTTATCAGAACAGCCTCAGTCCCTTCCGCATCCTATTTAGCCGTATATCAGGGTGATGAAATGCTGGTATATGATGCTATATCCAACCTTCCAATTCCCATCCCTCTGGCCTCCAGCTAAACCCACACAGATGGGTGGACAAACAGACACATTCAAGCTAAATATACTATTATGACGAGAAACACCAGTCTGCCAAGATTACGCCGTAGAACACCTAATCCCACCGCCATGTCACAGAATCACATGCAAACACACACGCAGGATATGTCTTAATCCTTATTGTGAGAGAGCAAAAGCATTTAATTTGGCTCTGTTTTTACTGACTCATATCATCATTTCCATATTGTAGAACCCTAAAGTATTTTGTTGGACTTTGTAAAACCACAAAAAGTTACTAAATTGGTTTCTAGACCAGAGTTTTCAGATATATATAGCAGTGTACCAAACGGTTCTGAGCTCTGTCATCAAGCAGTTTGAGTCATTGAAGCAGTGCAGGTGAAACAGTAATGTTGGCTGTCTATCCAGTCTGACACATGGATCACAGAGAAGGATGCCATTGAGTTATACCCTTCTTGACAACAGCCTGCTCCTGGGCTGAAGATGGATCAGACCTCTGGCAGCATCCACAACATGGCAGGCAGCCCTCAACCCAAATTACAGTGTGAAATTTGGATGAGCAGAGTCAGGTTGAAGTGTGTATGTGAGCACAAAGGGGGAATGGAGGAGATAAATTGAGACAGGGTCAGAGAGGGGTAGCATATTGTCAGTATGGGTGTGTGGATGGGTTTTCAGCTTGTCTGCCGGCTGTTTGAGACCTTGGATCAGCTTTCTGGAGCAGCAAGAGGGCATATTTTCAAATGCGGTGGTAAAGTCAGCCGTGCAAGACACTGCACCCAGGATTGCTCCCAGTGGCGTAGCTAGCAGCTTTTGAAAGTGTGTGTGTGTGTGTGTGTGTGTGTGTGTGTGTGTGTGTGTGTGTGTGTGTGTGTGTGTGTGTGTGTGTGATGAGTTAATACTGATAGGTACTTGGTATAGCAGTTTCTGCATCAGTGAATGAGCAGATTGAGCAGTCTCAAGACCAGAGAATGCCACAGACTAGCAAAAGGACTTTCATTTAAAAAACAGGTTTGTTGTTGTGATGGGGACTGCTGACTGTAAGCTGGCTAACATGTAACTGTGAGCCTTTCATCGTAGCAGAAAGGGGATACATTTAGCTTCATCTGTCAATAAGGTGAAGTGCTATCAAAGACAGACTCGTTATCAATCCTGGGGCTAAAGCTATCTAGAGAGGCAATAACACTCAGTAACTGAAGCAGAGGTAAGTCGGTCTAGCTGTGAGACATGTCTCTAACAGATCAGTTTGAAAGGAGGCGAATGAATGGATTTAAGTTAGAATGTAACAATGTGTGTCAAGGCTGGATATCAGGTCAGATTTGACATTTTTATTTTCTTCTCCCAGAGTCAGCACCAGTGAGTTTTCTGTGTTTGATATGTGCCAGGAAATTAACTCATAATATTCAGTGTCTCCATGAACCACATCAAGTGCTATGCTTGAGAGGTTCAGAGAACATCACATGAAGTAGTAATATTAAATTAAAATATTTTCTAGTTTTCCACAGTGCTTTGATTTTTTCACACTGAAAAAAAAAACAAAAAAAAAAACAGTGAGTGAATAATTCAGTGAGATATTTTTTGAGCAGTAGGCGAAAATATCAAGCAATTTTTTTTTCAGTGATTTTTTTATTTTTAATATTCTGCTGTGAGCGAGAAACAGTTGGCCCGCAGAGGCATGTTCATGGTATTATAAAGATAATTTATATTTTTTTCTGCCACAATAAAACCTGATGATTATTCAGCCTCTAGGAGCTCCACCACAGGCAGCTCTGTTTTATCTCTAGATTTTATGACCTAGAGTTCTCATTATGGAGGATGGATGACTGAATCTCTTGACTGTTACTGGGAACAGATCCACAGCAGAACTGAAAAAACAAGTTTTGTAGTTGTTTTTATGAACATTTTGTCATTTCACAGCCCTCTCAAGATCAGACTCAAACCAAAGTGCTGTGTTCACTTTAGTCACGTGGTAACAATGGATGCCAAGCCCAAGCTTTTTATCTTTTTCATGCACAACATATTCTTTTTCATTATGTGTTTGGTATAGAACAGTGCCTTGTCCTTTAAATACATTGTAAAACATGCTGCAAGAGACTTTTATTTTATTTTGCATTTTCTGATAGTTAGCTTAAAACAATCTGATTTAATCCCATACCATCTGAACATAAGGTGAACATTCTAAAATGTCAAACAGCCGAGAACTCCATCAACTGCACCACTAGGTAACTCGGGATCTCTCCTGCTCTCCAGTTTAGCTTAGAAGTTTCTTCAGTTGTCCTCCAGTGTATTGTATCACCTTTTCTTCCATAAACTCCGGCTCATAAAGTTGTCCACGTGTGTCCGTAGCAAATGGTATGACTGTGTGTTGTCAGAATCACTCATTATTAAGTTTAGTTGTATTTTTGTCACTTTGAAGCCACAGACCTGAACAGCTGATCAGTGTGCTGCAGGCAGAAGAGCTCGTCTGTGTTGTGTCTGCAAATAGTGCAAAAATGATTGGGCTTTCTGGTAGAAAAGTGAAGCGCCAAAAAAATCACTAGTAGAGAGTAGAACTAAATCGAGATGAGTGCTCGGGTCGGAATCTTTAGAAATTGGCTATATTACATGGCAAAATAGCCACGTCAGCTGAAAACTGTAGCCTAGCTTGCGTGCTGTTTCTCCCTGCAGTTTCTCATTACAGGGGCAGAGCTGAGCCACATCAATTGTGGCTAGTACAATTACTAGTGCCATAAAACGCGTACAACCCCACTTCAGAAACACTAAAATATCCCTTTAAGCAGACAACATAGTACCTCTTCAAAACCATATTTTACCTACTTAAAAAGACAGTCAGAGATTCACTGAGTGGGATTGTTTTGTTATTTTCTCCATGATTAATCCATTCCTGAGTGTGTATTGTCAGGTACGGACTGAAAAGGTCCCTAAGGGTGCAATGAGTTAAGCAGCAACAACATCACTGCTGACTGTCACCAGTTGCAAAATGATGGAGGTGATGAACAGAGGCAGAGAGCTTGACAGGGAGCTGTCAGAAGGAATATTATCTTCTGTGTGGAGTCATTGTGTGGCTGTGCACAGAGGACGAGTATAACCTGCTCGGGTTATGTCTGTACCCGTAACAACGCAGCATTCAGGAGCTATCAGATGAGATGTCAGGAAACTGCTTCCCTTTACTGAAAGAATATTTCACCTCTCTACCTGTATCAAACAGGTCTGTCTTCCTAGAGGACAAATAATGGAGACGAAATAGATGTGCACACACTTGTTGGTTTTTGGATCCGTTCCTTTGTGCACCTAAACATGCCTTTTATTACGTCTTTAGCAGAAGAATGTGGATATAAATTTATTCCAACGTGAGAAATGCTCAGCAGACAGTGGAAATGGGCCGATTATTATGCCTGGAGCATACCTAACAAGATATGAATAGAAGCATTCCTGAGATTTTCCATTTTTACTATCATCCATTTGCAGTCAGACACACACACACACATCTGCCATTGACTCAGCGAGTCACTCATGCAGACACTCACCGTCAAAAGAGCCACCTGCCTTCAGGGTCTACAGTGGATGTATGATTTTCTGACTACAGAAGAGGGTGAGTGCACTCAACTGGGGTTTTTCAGCTAACATATTGTCTGACTGACTTCACTTCTATTGATAAAGAAGGCATAGTGGAGCTGTGTTTGGTGGAGCGGGGTGGGGGATTCGTCTCCATGCCCAGTCACAAAATGTTATAAGGCAGCCAGCCGTGTGTTAGGCACACACATACACCTATCCCAGTAGGGAGCTCTCCTAGACAGGGCAGGGAAGAAGGCATCAGAAATGGCAAGGCAGGTAGATGTAAATGTGCAAATTATAGAGTCAGGTAAGCTCAGTGCTGGTTTCGAGGTATTTTAGGGAGCAAAGTTCAGAGTTTTTGCAGGCAGAATAGCTTTAAGGTCATGTGAAGTAGCTCTTCCTTGTTGAGTGTAAACTGGTCTTAAGAAAAATTTCCTGCCCATAGCTTCCTTACTCTTCATTCATGTCAGGAAGGCCAGCAAATCACATATACTGTATTCCAAAGTATGGCAGGGGGAGCAAAGACACGATGAAAAAAGTGGTTCAGATGTGTTGATGATGATGACAGTCCAGGTAATGCCATTTATTAAGGATAAATGGAGCTGCCACAACAGACCCTCAATTTCTTCATCTGTCTGGCAGTGCATGCTTGCTGAATTGGGTCGTATTGAATCCCTGACATGTTACTCCTCTTTGGTCCTCTCTGGGATGATTCAGTGTGACGAATGGTTCATGAGGTGCTCTCTACGAACATATTGTAAAGTGTGTGACTACTGATTGACTACTGGAGTGCTGACATCATCAGTGGAAAGTGGAGCAGGTTCACCAACAAGTAACTATCACCTCCATCCGTCTCCATCTTCTTCTTTCATCTCCCTCCTATCTGCTCTCCTTCCTCCCCCTCATGTAGCTCATGTCAGTAAATCAATCCCTTTGAAGTCATACCAACATTAAGTTCTGCATCTCGGTGCTGCAGATAGATATTATCTTTATTTCGTACCTTTTTTCAAAGTATGTATTCAGCCTGCCTTTGCAGTAACTGAAGCCCATCCTTAGTGAGGTCCTTGTTTGGCCTATGTGAGGATACTGTGATACATGGATCATGTTCTCACCCTGTCACTGTGGAGATGGAAATTTGGAGTTCAACAGATGACTCAGTGAAACTAAACACTTTGATCAAACATTCATTGCAGATACTTGTCGGGTTGCCTCGATAAAGTTCCAGATGGGAATTTTCTTCATGGAGCGAACATATTTAAACACCTTTCTGTCATTTACGTCAGCATTGTTATGAACGACAAACCTTCACAGGTGGAGCTGGAAACACTGAGATTAAAGCTTGAAAAATACAAATGTTCTGTAAAATTATTAGTTACCTGATCTATCTCATTTTGGTTTTGGATGTAACATTAGCCCTCACTTGACATTCCGCACAGACAGGGCAACTCACACTAATGTGTAATGAGTGCCATCTCCAGTGCTGCATCATCACTAAACACATTAAACACTTGTTCTCATGGAAGTGACTAAAAATATCTCACACTACAGACTCATTGAGCCATCACAGTGATGATTCCATCAGCTGTATTCAGGCCCATACTTTTCAGTTCAGTGCAGTCGTCCATATGGCTCTAACTGCTCTGTGAGCCTCGGTACCTTTTAGAGAAGTACTGTAGCATTAAATTTTAACAGGGAGCTCTTGCTGGGCCCAGGTGATGGCTTATCACGCTCAGAGACTCGGGCCACTTGTACAGGCTGAGGCGTGATCTGTGTCTCAGCAAAGCTATTACAAGCTTCAGTGGGTCCGAGTACAGTAACACACCAGGCGATAAGCAGGTGTATGTAAAGTGTGCGTGCAGTTTTGCTGTGAAAATGTGTTTTTATTCGTGCAGATTTTATACTTCCTGTCAGCACAGCCTTTTCTGCAGCTTTTATCATGTCGAAATTGCTAACCGCCTAACTTCAGACTTAGTGGTGTGCCAGACATTTATCTTATCCTCATTCTGGTTGTATGGCCTATTCCTAATCCTGATGTATGTGCAGGTTGGCATCAGGTAAAGACTCTAATTTATTTCCCTCTTGAGAAGCTTTAAAAAAATCTGAAGATTACACCATCAAGAAGTAAAATGTCACATCAGGGAACAGATTTCACAAGACTGAGGAGAAATTGCCGTATGTGATCCATTTCAAGGAGGAGAACTCAATATTATGTAAGAGCTTTTAAAGCTTAACTATTAGTTAAGGCTAATGTAAAGCTCTTTTTTTATACCTGCTGATCCCCATGTGTCTACTTGACAAATCGGAGGGCTACATAGTCTGTCTTTCTCTTCATCCCCTCTCATTTTGTCAGTCTTCAAACAGAATAGAAGAGACGACCTATTTTAGGACCAGTGTGCAATTAATCATAAGCTAGCAGCAAGCGCTATGAGAGAAGGAAATGTCTGATTGCCCTTTCTGTGACTTTCTGTCCATCACTAGTTTCTCTCTCTTCACCGCTAACTAAATTTTAATTTGTTTCCTCTACTTCCTCCTCTTTCATGGACCAATACCAATTTTTAATTTGGTTTTCACTTGCATATTAATTCTTAGTTTCAAGTCTTTGCAAACACTCACACATTCCTAATTAAAGAAATAACAAAATGTGATCCAAAGAAAACATTTCTCTGGCCTGAATGTTTGAACACCAAATCTAGTTTAAGTTGCATGGCTGCTTCCACTATATGCTGCTGCTGACATATCACACAATCCACAGCTGCTTCATATCCTTACACTGTGGCCTATATATGGCATCATCACTCAGACTTCTGTGGACAGATGGGGTAGAGTACACAGTCTCATTTGTGTGTAATAAGTTGTTACTAATTATCTGAAGATTGCATATTCTACTCTGCTATACACTTCAGCTTTCAATCTGTACCACATACAGCAAAGCTACCTTTCATCGGTGCTGTAGATCCAGCTTTGCTCAAGTTTTTCTATTAGCAATTTATGAACAACCCCAATTCCAAAAAAAGTTGGGACACAGTGTCAAATGTTAATGAAAAAGAATGTGATGGTTTGCAAATAATTGAAAGCCCAACTGAAATCTTATATTAGGCAAGAATTGACTGTAAAACTGAATTGCCCTTCTGGGACCAATAAAGTATTCTGAATCTGAATCTGAGAATTGGGACAAGTCACTTCAAAAACTCTAGATACTGGTCTCCAAATGCTTACATAGTATAGTTATAAGAGTTTATGCAAAACAATTTTGAAACATGTTTTTGGTTTTAAATGTAAAATGGGCCTTTTTTTTTTCATAAAACAATCAAATTTTTCAGTTTTAACATTTTATATGGAGTCATTGTACTGTTTTCAATTAAATATATGGTTTAAATAATTTGCAAACCATTTCATTATTTTTCTTTCCTATTTTCTTTTACTTTTTCAATGAGCCCATTTTAACATTTTATTTTTTTGAAATTGTCACGATGGGGGAAAAATGGAGGAGGACCCATGTTCAGAAAATTAAGATTTTAATAATAAAAGAACAAAAGGTGAAAAAAAAAAAGGTAAAGGTACTAAATGTCCAAGAATCAAATCCAAACGAAAACAAAGGGAACACAAGGATAAAGAAACACGGGGAACACAAGGAAGACTTACAATGGTCCAACACAGGACAAGAGAAACAGAGGAACTGAATACACTGAGTTTAATTAACAGGTGTGGAACACAGGAAACACAGGAGAAACTATCCGGTTGCAAAATCCGGTGGAAATTCATAGACTTTTTAGAGCATTTTATGATCAAATTTTTCATGAATCAATTTTTTTGCACTAAAACAAAGGTTATTATGTTATGATTTTAGTGGTCAGACCCACTTGAGATCAACTCCGGCTGTGCGTGGCCCCTGGACTGAAATGAGTTTGACACCCCTGGACTAGACTAAGACTACAAGAAAATACACAAAAGAATACAAATGAAGTGTGAAGTTAGGAAGTTAAAGAGATGATGTAGAAGAAAGACAGTAAAAAGGAATTTTCAAAGGTATAAATTGATTTAAACATCTTTTGCAACACTTTTAAACATCTGTGGCTTAGGATGAAATACCTCAACTTATATTGTATTGATTGTGAAACTTCTGCACATTTGTACATTCACACACAGCTATTTTTTCTTCATTTATTTCAAAAGGTAAAACTTGATATATTCTTCATACATTACATGTAAAGTGAAATATTCAAGCATTGTTTTTTTTTTTATTTTGATGACTATGGTATGAAGATAAGATATCCAGTATCTCAATATTATTCGAATAGTTCTCCTTAGATCAAATAAAATGATTAAATACAGACATATCTAAGCTCTAAAAAGTAATTTCAATTATCCACTCAATTACTACTTTGGGCTCCTTTACAACAAATTTCAGCATCAGTGAGGTGTGGCATTGAAGCTATCAGCCTGAAGCACGGCCGAGGTGTTATTGAAGCTCAGGTTGCTTTAACAGCAGCCCTCAGCTCATCTGTATTTTTGGGTCGGATGTGATGGATGATATTGAATTTTTCAAGATATTCAGACTTTTATAGCTGCACTTATAAAAGGGATAATTAAGCTGTCTGGAAAACGGATTCTTCAGTGATGGATCATTTCAATTTTAATATATTGGAGGAAGAGTTGCTGGAGTATGAATTTTTACAGGTTTTACATGCCATGATTAAGTTGAAGCTGAAGGCAGCAGCAATGAAAGTAGACTGAGATCCTACACTTTATTGTAGATGGATTGTTGGATGGATAAGGATTTGAACGGCATATATCCCCCACCTTCTTTTTTTCTAAATTTCTTCTCCTTTCTTCCCTTCCATTTATAGAAAAACAAAAAACAACATCCTCTGGTTTCTTCTTTTTTTTGTACTTGATTAACATTTGTACAGAATGTACTCTCCGTCAGTGCTGCTTTATAGAGGATGCGGTATTTAAAAGGGTCTGACTGAATGTGTCAGGAGCTGCAATCTTATCAGGATTGGATAAAATGTGAGTCATAAAGCCAGTCTTTTTATGCACACAGAATAAAAAATCATGACGCCTGCTCTGCTCTCTACCTGTCCCTGTCAGATTATCCTCCTCCCTCTGCCCCATCATAAAATATAAGAGCAATAATTATGACTTCATATATCCTCAATCTCTACCATTAATCTGCCAAAACATTCCTGAACCTAGAGGCCTGGAGTTATCAGCACAGTAAAATGTGTTTATTATCTCCTTGAAAACACAGTAATGTGCCATTAAATTGGAGCTTGCACGAGCATGCATGATTGGCTGATGATCAGCTGATTTTTGAGGACCGCTGCAATCAGGAGGACTTGGAATGAATGAAAGGACAATAGGAGGAAGGCAGGAGGGGTCAATTCAGTGTTGTCCCTTGCTTGGCAAGAATCAGAAAAAGGGGCAACAACAGCTGATTGTCCCTGTCATAGAGACAAGACTTATATTGTCCACCAACACCAGTCTCTACCTCTATCAGAGAGCAGAGAACTTACTGGTTCAAAAATGATGAACGAGAGTGGCATGTTGCTGGCTCCTTGCTTGTTTGAAAGTCTTGTATCATTCATGGCACTTTCACAATGGTATGTCTCTGTAGAAGATGAATTATAAATGTACTTTTGGAAGTTAACTCTCCTTTGTCTATCTTTACAGCTGAGAATAACCCCTGCCAGACCAACCCTTGTCTCCATGGAGGGAGCTGCCTGCAGGAAGGTGACGGCTTTAGCTGCTACTGTCCCCAGGGCTTCTCTGGAGAAAGCTGTGAGATCGGTGAGTCACCGCTCGGTCAGGGAGACCTCAGAGGTCACAGCTGCAGATGGATGCACACACAGGGAAAAGACAAGCATATGTTAGGGGATGACTTTACCTGCTGAACTCTAACTGTGCACTGAATTCAGGAGGAAAGCAGCTGCAAGATTTCCCAATGTGGGTTTATTTTCTTGAACTGTAAGCAGGACTCTGGATCTCACCTTTAAATCAAGGTGAAGAGGGGCTCTCCTTTCAAGTTCTATGGCTTTAGATCAAGCTCGCTGACTCAAAGTAGATGGGGATTTTTATATAGTACTGGTCAGCCAGTTGTGAAAGCCTTGTTGACATGTGTTGTGTGCTTAACTGTGTGCGTGTTCATGTGTTTTCACCCTCTGCCCCTGAAGTAGTTGGCAGTTTATTTTTTTCACTCAGCCGTGTGATGAGAGTACTCGGCTTTCAGAGAGTGACTTTGGGTTTGTGTTGGTACGTGTGTACATGTTTGTGTGTGTGTGTCAGACACAAGCAAGGACACACAGGCCACTGAGGAGCCCTGAGCTCAGTGAGGGGTGGAGCATTCGGTAAAAAATGATGGAACAGAGGCTTATGTTGCTGCAGATGGAGGATGACAGGAAAACAAAGAAAAGAGGAGGATGATGTGGCATTGGCAGAACACATCAAAGTCACTTTCTTGTTTTATGTGACTTTCAGTGACATGAACACCATAGGGACCAACTGAGCTATGTCACAGTTGGAGAAGTTGTGGTTGACTGTGTTTAGTCTGGTACATTGGCTCTGGGTTCTAACAAAATATCTGTGGGTTGACATGTTTTGATATTGCAAAACAGTCAGAAGTTACACTAGTTTGTAGTTTCATTGAGGCTTCTTAAACTCTTACAAAAATGTATAGCTTTGCTGTTAATTTTGTGCACTAAGCTCCAGATTCTGTATTTCAGTACTTGGAGTGAATCTGAGGCTATTCTTGTTCTTTATAAGGCGTTCATATCATGTGGCAACTTCCGGTCTCAAGATATGAAGCCAATGCGGAAGTGTTATAAAAAACAGTTCATTGAGCATCTGCTTGAGGCTGTCTGCAGAAATACTGGAAACCACATACACACCAATTCAACAAAGACGATCTTTGCAGCAGAAATAAACATGTTTACAGCCTGTTTCAAAAAATGGCTTTGGTCTGAACAGCTAATTTCTCTATCGACACACACTTTACAGGGTTTGAATTTTTTTAATAATGTGACAGTCCAGAAGATATTAAGATTACGAGCATTACCCATTTAAGGACATGACTGACAGGCTGGAACACTGTAGCTGTTGGCTAGGAAGCTCAAAGCCTGCCTCTTTACCTCACACTAGCTTGACAGAAGCTGGGTTGCATTCAGCATTTCAAATATGGCTCCCTCCGACGATTGGCTTCAAAATAGTGCTTCAGAAACAGATGGGTGATGTCACGGATACCACCTCCATTAATTATAGAGTCTATGGTTCATATGAATAAAATCACTCCAGCAAGGATGTTGAATCCTGTTTAAGTCTGTACTCTTCAGCCCTGGATGTTCCATATTCATGCGCACACAGACAGACTGATCTGAGGTTTTAAGGGTCATTCCATCATGGAAAGGGGTCATAGGTCACAGGTAATAGGAAATGTATTCAGCCTGATAATCAATAACCTTTAGTGCTTATACCAAAAAGACCAAATTATGCAATATTAAGGTGAGTCTGCACATCAACCCTATTGGAGATCAATTAACAAGCTGGTTTTGGATCAATACTTTTTGACAAATGCATGCCTACTGCATGGATTTCACATACTTGGTGTTTGTCATGATTTCATGACGTGAATTTGTTTGGTTTCTTTTTGAATAAGATGAAAATTTGTTGTTTTTTGTTGGAAAAAGGGTTATATTGTAGTCTCAGTGTGGGAAGTAAAGCATATCTAATATTTCTTCTTCCTTCTTGTCATTCTTTCAGCTTGTTTTCTCGAAGGATATTTTAATTGCCCGTCCAAGTGTTGTGATGCTGATTATGTTGCTAAACAGCTGCATATCAGATGTTTCCAATGTTAATTATGGTCAAAGACAAAAAGATTAATTGCCTATAACAGCAAATAATTGACCGTAGCTTTATCAGGCAAACACAGTGCTCTTATATAGGAAGTAGACTAGAAGAAAGGCTTCCTATCTGCAGCTCTTATTTCTTTCAGACTGCTGATTGTTGTTAATGATGAACCAATACATAAAGGTCTATTTTCCTTTAGTTCCAAACACGTTTAGAGGGCTTTCTCCAGTAGTGGCCTTATTGAAGTCCTGTGTCCCTGTGGATGTGTAGTTACTATTTATGAGATTTAGAGAGAGAGATGATGATGATGACATGATGTAAACATAGGGATAATAACATTTAACATTATCAATACCAATCTGGGCTATACATTGAAGTCATTCATTATCATGGAGACTGGGAATGTTTGATCCTGCTGCAGGATAGTATGATTAATGAAGCACAACTCAGCTTGTCAGTTTGATGGTGCTGTGCTGGGACACAATAATGGATTACTTGTTTGTGTTTGTTTTGTTTTTATCATTACAGCTGGACTGAATATTTCAACACACAAGAAATTATATACAGTAAAAAAAAAAAAATCACTCACAGTATATGTACCCCACTGATAGCACAGCTGTGTACCCAATTTGTCCCCATATAAAGCAGATAACTGGTAAAGTTTTGTCCCTCTGCTGCTCACAAAGTTTTCGAAGGATCCCTTTCAAAGAAAATTCAGTGCATCACTTTGTGCAAGTGTGATTGCTTATCAGGACTGTGTGATCATGTAGGCTGTGGCTGATCAACCATCCCACCCAGTTCTTGTAAGGATAGAGAAATGCATAACTTCACTGTTTTTAAAAGAACAGAGATTATACAGCATTTAGTTCATGGCTAATCTTAATCCAATTTTAATCTGTCTCTTGTTTAAACAGAATATTCAAACCCAACATTAGTTTAAATAAAAAGATAGCTTAGTAATAGCTGGAAAGTGATGAAAAAAACATGTATGAACAATGACTATCTGGTTGAGGAGTGAAAACAAAGAGAACATATAGCAGGTAATTAATACCTTAATCAGGGACAGGTGTTGCTAATTAAAGAGGCAGAGGACAGGTGGGGGCAGGAACTGATATGACAGGAGACTTTAGACTTTCCAATCAAACTGTACAATTCAATCAAAGTTTGATTAGTGCAGTGCTGGAGCTTTCAACTGGGTACGTATCCGCTTCTAGAGTTGGTTTGGTTCCAAACTTAAATGTGAAAACTTAAATTTTAGTTCCTGTCATCACGAATGAGAAGTAAAAATATAAATACATTAACAAAAAAAATTCAGTTTGTTGACCCAATCTGCTGATGGCAACTATCAGAATTAAAAATGGCTTAAAGCCTCTGGTCACCCAAGTCAACAAAAACTTTCCAACTATATAGTCATATATATACATACTTTTATCCATCCATTAACTTGACTGCTTATCCCATTAGGGGTCATGGGTGGCTGGAGCCTATCCCAGCTAGCTTCGGGTGGAAGGCAGGGTACAACCTGGACAGGTCGCCAACCTATCACAGGGCTAACACAGAGAAACAGACAACCATTCACACACACACTCACACCAATTTAGAGTGACCAATTCACCTGGTAAGCATGATTTTGGACTGTGGGAGGAAGCCCAGGTACCCGGAGAGAACCCATGCATGCATGGGGAGAAAATGCAAACTCGTCACAGGAAGGCACCTGCACGGCCTTGGATTCAAACCAGGAACCTTCTAGCTGTGAGGCAGCAGTGCTACCCACTGCACCACCATGCAGATCATATACTTTTATATATCTACAAATATTAGAAATTAATTTTATTACATTTTTTAAAATATTCACAGTCAAGTTTTTGATAACGTTCTAACGCTAGGTTAAAGAAGGCAGGATTTACTTGGATACTTATTCGAAATGAATATCTAACCAATCACAAAGAAAACACTAAGTCACATCCAGACGTTTAACAATACTACTCTGCTCCTTCTCAGTCCTTCTAACATCAGAGCGAACTCCTCTCTTCGTATTGCCTGTAATTTTACCGCTGTGATTGCCACCCCTGGCTGCACTCAGCCAAGGACTATTTTCACTCAGATTTTTGTTGATGCTTGATTACACATTAAATGTTGATATTCTATATGACGTTTATATATTCAAGTCACCTTCCCAGAGGCTTTAAAGCTTTCAGAAAAAGAGAGAAAGTGGAGTCTAGTTTTCACTTTTTAATTTCTTTATTGTTTCCGCCTCAAACATTTGATTGCAGGATTGATGTAGGAGTATTGAGTAGTTTGTTTTAAAAGTTCAAATTGAAAATGTGTAAATAGTTTTTTCCCCTTCAAAGATCTTACAAAATACTTTTAATCAGTTTTCTCTGTGGCAGCTCTTTCTGTTCAAATACGGTTTGTTGTGAAGAAAATGAATTAACCTTCCTCAGTCTATCTCTGAACACAGGTCAACAAATCATTGTGATTCTAACTAGAGCAAAGTTACAAACTATTATTTCTGCTCGACTGGTGTGTGTTCTTCAGAGAGACCTCAATCAGCCGTCAGTCTGTCTGTTAGTCAGCAGAGAGACAATTAAGTGTGGTGTAACGTAGTGTGGACTTTATCAACTGAATCAAATCAAACAGCTGGTCACTGGTGTTTCAGGGATTTCATTTTGAGTGTGTTGTGGAGTCAAGAAGGTAATTGATCTTCTGAAAAGGACAAAATACTCTGATCCATTTTTAGCCCCTTGTCCACTTTCTCTCCATCCATCTTTCTCATGCCCCCTCTGTGTAAATGTGTCGACTTCAGTCGCCTCATCTTTGCAAGAGATAACAGAAGCTGCGCTGCTTCAGGGAGACTCGGCAACTTTGAAAAAATGCAAGAAACACTCCAGAGGTCATCTTGTTTTTATTTCACTCCACTTTTCATTCCTTAGCAGCATTTTAGTTTAATTACTCCTGAACTACTCAAGGAAATCAGTCAGAGAAAACAACGAGTACACCCTATAAATAGGAGAAAATAGAAGAATATAGGGCAACATTCTTTATCTGTGCATGCTCAGTCCTTGTGTTATTTTTGTGCTCCACAGGAATCCCACCTGATGCTATTTTTAAAATGATTTTGCACCTCCCATCACTGTCCGGTCCTTAGGAATTGTCATTTCTCCCTCTCTCCTTTTCAGTCCATCTCCCTGCCCTCCTTACCCTCCAGCATGCTGCTCTTTGACCTGCAGTACACTGTTGTAGTAGAATTGTTCCGCAGTGCAGAGATCAGGATGAAAAAAAAGTCTGTCCCCTCCTGCATTTCCCTCATTTCCTGCCCCACTTCCTCTCTCCCAACCCCTTCTCTGTCTCTCTCTCTCTCTCTCTGGCTCTGTGCTTCAGTTTCTGCCCCTCTTGCTCTCTATTTTTCCGTCAAAGGCCAATGCATTTATTCACACAGAATACCTCTGTACTCATGCATAAAATGAAACTCATTCAAGCTCACTCACCTGTACACTCCAGTAGTCAAATGTGCTCACAAGAGTGCACAAAATATATTCTTTTTTTTTTTGCCGTTCTTTCTCTCCTCAGTCTCTCACACCTGGCTTAACCACTCTTACAGCTAGCTAAATAGATAGATAGATAGATATATAGATAGATAAATAGATAGATAGATAGATAGATAGATAGATAGATAGATAGATAGATAGATAGATAGATAGATAGATAGATAGATAGATAGATAGATAGATAGATAGATAGATAGATAGATAGATAGATAGATATTGTTTATGTTAAGCAGAGTTTTAAACAAAAGTTAAATACAAAGTCAAAAGGAATAAAGAAAGAAAGCTGCAGGTAGATTATCAGTGAGTTGCAGAGCTGTAAAGATGAAGACAGATGGAAAGAGCCTATGCTGCTGCGCTCCCCCCTCAGGACATCCCATTCTTTCTTCATTGATGATGGGATGGATTTACATGTTTGGCTCCAAATCCAAGTTTTAGTGCTGAGGTCAATATGTTGTAAAGTCCAGTGCTGCCCACAGGGTGAAAGAATGCACCATCAGAAAATGTGGATTCATGTCAAGATAGAAAGTAGCTTATGGTGCCTTCAAATGGAGTTGTGTTTACTGTGTTCACAAGAAAAGGCCATACAAACGGCCCCCTCTTACCGTATTCATGACATCATAAGTTGTGTTAAAAACTGCAGTTTCTCGAGTATCCACTTGAGACTGGCTCTGTAACTATCGGTTACCACATACACACAAATTTTTAAAAACAGATCTTTACTGCAGAAATAAACATGTTTACAGCCTGGACAAAACTTAGTGTAGATAGCTCATATCTCGACCGGAACACACTGTATGGAGGGGTGAATTTTTTCATAGCACTGCAATTTCTAGGTTAAGATTATGAGTTTTCCATTTTAAGAGGCACAGCTGACTTGACTGACAGGTGGGAACACTGTAGCTGTTGGCTAGGAGGCTCAAAGCCCGTCTCTTTACCTCACACTAGCTCGACAGCAGTTAGGTTGAGTTCAGCATTTCCAATATGGCTCCCGCCGACGGTTGGCTTCAAAACAGCACTTCAGAAACAGATGGGTGACATCACGCATACTACGTCCATTAATTATACAGTCTGTTGTTGTGATATGTCTGATGATGTCCACAGAAATTGTGGGGCCCATGGACTCCAGTTTCCTGCAAATACATAATGTCATTATGTTAATGTTAGGGTCTGTAGCTACATACAACGTGGTTTGATTAACTTTAGCCGCAAATGTGATTAAAAGGAGCCATGGCAAGTGTTAATCTAGATCATTAGGTTTGTTGTTCCTCCATATGGCATTTCAGCATATATAACTCCATCATTATCATTCCCTTGATCCATCAATGCACAGTTTTTAAAGACCCTGAGCTAAGATTGTGTCAGTGGGTCTGTCCATACCTTTCAACTGCTACCATAGGCTGAGCTCATTCAATGCAGTAAGACCTTGTGGATTATTGTATTTTACAGTAACATTGTTGCACATTGAGAATTTTTGCACTATGATTATAATTGTAAATTAAAATGTATTGCAGCATGTTTATTGGAAAAAAAGTTTTATTGAACCAATAGTAAAATTGTCTGCAAGACGTTATTGCATTATAATAAACTGCATGTGAAGTTTTCACATCATTCGTAATATTGGTGTGATGCAAGGCACCTGGTGCTGCTAAGACAGAATGCTCCTCCAGTGAAGGCACCTGGAGTCTGACTATTTTTTTGCAGTGTTAACTACTCTCTGGAAAGCCTTTCTGTCTGCTGCTTAGCAGCTAGCATGCCACACTGCAACACAGTACGTCAGTGGTAGAAGAACAGGAGCAGATCAGCAGAAATGTTGCTTTGGAAGTATTGTCAATGCTGTGCCTTTTCACCGGAGCAGTGCAGCTGATTGTCATGAGAGGTCCTCTTTGGCATGAGAAGGGCCAGGATTCCATTTCTACTAGAAAGGCCACGAGAGGTCATTTTGACTGCCAGATTCCAAATTGCATTATCTGTTATGATAAATACCCAATATAGAGATTGATGTAGGATAGCATTTTTATTTTTTGTTCAACAGATAGTTTTTTTTTATTATTTAGAATTTTTAGATTAGATTTTAGGTTTCTATATTTATTGTCCTTACTGTCTTATTGTTAAGTACCAGTATTCCAATCACCACGTCAAATTTCTTGGCAATAAAGCTTTCTTGATTCTTGATTGATTGATTCTAGATTTACTACATATTTATAAAAATATGCATATGTTTATATGAAACCTTCCTCGGCGAGTCACCTTTATATGCTTCTTATTCAGATAGATCGCTGGTCTGCGCTAGCCAATTCCTGGAACAACTGTCAGACTTCCTCAGCAGTCATCTCTCTCTTTGTGCTTCTCTTTGCCATAATTGCCAAAATAGAGTTGTCTAATCCTCTCAATTTGAATCCCAACTTTTTAAATTGCTTTGTACACTACAATGATAGTTGCCAAGCAACCAAGAGGCATATACCCAGCGTGAAAATGTAACAATCTAATCAAGGCAGTCATTATAACTGCCTGTGGCTGAATTAAGTAAAAATAGCCATATAATTACTGCCTTTTGTTTAATTCGTATAATGACATTTTAAATATGTAAACACACAACTTTAGGAAAAGTCAGGAAACAGCAGCTCTGTAATCTTTAATGTGACAAAGTTACATGACCCCCATGGCCGTTCTAGTGTTCAGAAGTGTTCCAAAGAATTTGAAGGTGGAAACCCCCTCCACTTTACTTCCTTGGATGTGGAGAGTTCCTCCTGAAGCCAGTTGTGAGTTATTTTGTTGTTTTGATGTTCAGTGATAGATCGTTCTCTTTGCACCTTACAGCCAGTTTTCAACTTCATCTCTTTAGGCTGTCTCACACGCCCCTCCAGAGATCAGTCTGGAAACAGTACTTTCATTAGATTCTCTTCTATATTTTGTGCGTGGACATTTTCTTTTTTACATATAGATTTAAAGATTAAACATCAGAGCTCCCTCCACTCAGACGCCACATGATTTCACTGTCACTGATCAAATGATTGTGAGTGCACTGAAGAAAATATAGAAATAGATAATTTTTGGATGTCAGAAATAGCTTCAAGGAGGCGCAGAATAGCCTGTCAGCCACACCTCTGGGGAACTGCTCTACTTTAAGAGGAGAGTTATTGTTATTTTTAAGTGTGACACTAGTAACGACCAAGTGAACAGGAAGGGAGGAAGTAAGGGAGGGAGGGAGGGGAAAGCTGAGGAGTTGGAGGAAGAAAGACAGGAGCAAACAAAGAAGGAAGCCAGGAAATAAAGCAAGGGAAATGAAAGGAGGCGAAAGGATCAAAGGCGGTGGAAAGGAGCAGACTGTAAGGAAAAGAATGAGGAGGGTATGAAGGAGAGAAAACTCTTGTGGCTAATATTAGTCAGTCCATTTTAAGAGTTAAACTTGTAGCTTTTTTAAGCTGAGCTGAGTTCTGTTAATGATAGACTTCTGGGCGTCTCAGTAAGATAAAGATGTCAAGGGGAAGATGAAACTTAACACAAGCCTGAGGGACACTGTTGCTGCAGAGTACAGAAGCCCGGAAGGGACACCTGTAAACCTCCTTAGTTAAAAGAAATAAGCCTGGTGAGAGCCACAGGGGTCGAGGAAGATAAATTCACCATTTAGAGATCTCCAGAGGAAGGAAAAAAAGGACGATGAAAAGACTCAGAAGTGAGTAGTGAAAGAGAATAAGGGAAGGCAGTGAAGGAAGGAGGATGTGAAGAAATGAATGTGGGCAAAAAAAGCTTAGAAAAGGGAGAAAGGATGGGAAAGTTGAAAAGGGAAAGGAAGCCTGTAAATGATGATGATTCTTTGCATCTATTCCACCTATCCTGTGAAAGACAGCCACGGATGAAGAGAGAGAAGCCCTACCCTCTTTTGCTACAACTGAAAGAGATCACAGTGCAGCAAAATCACTACTGACAGACAATTTAAATCTAAATGAACAATGGACCAACCCCCCAAAAATTGGGAACACTTTAATTGGATAGTCCGTCTGTTGATACTCTACAAGCTATCAGTAGATATTCTGTTGAATGTCAACAGTGTTAGTTGACATTCAACTAAACCTTTTCAACAGACAAGTAACATGAATTCAACCAACAGAATGCTATAAGTACATTTGAAGGCAGGCTAATAACCAATAACCAATATTCAATTAACTATCTGTAGATTGTATGAACTTCTTCTCAGTTAACTATCAACTACTCAAAATCAATCTGTCTTTTGAAAGTCAAGAGTGTGATGTAAACATATGATAAAGGGCACAGTAGCATGTCCTCCTCATGTATCTCAAACCCATCAAATGAATGACCTGTCAACTCTGTCCATAATCTGTTGATTGTCAAATAATTGTTGACAATCAATAGAAACGCAACTCATGTGTAGTTGGCTATCTGTTGACTGTCAACATATCTATAGATGGCTTTCAACAGACGGTTGACATGTAGACCATTAGTAGGCATTAGTCACCAAGCATTTGTAGAAATATGTTAGAACTATCCAATTAAAGCAAAAACTGATTATCTACAGATAGTTAGTTAAATATTGGTTAATAGCCTGTCTGCAAATGCACCTATAGTCTACAAGCTGTTGGTTGAATTCATATTACTTGTCAGTTAAAAGAGTCTTGTTGAACATCATCTGACACTGTGTTGACATGCAACTACATATCTACTGATATTACACCTTACAGTTTACTTGCAGTTAGTTGAATGCATGTTACTTGTCAGTTGAAAAAGTTTAGTTGGATGTCAACTAAAACTCTGTTGAGATTCAACTGAATATCTACTGATGGCTTGTAGAGTATCAACAGACAGACTGTCCAATTAAAGTGTTCCCAAAACATTTGACCAGAATAAATAGAAAAATAATGTTGAAGAGTGCCCATATTTTCTTGACTCAACTTTTTCACACATGAATTGAACCCTCCTGTTACCCTCAAATTTACAAACATATTTTATCCTTGGGGTCAATTTGACCCCAGCAATTTAAACCTTTAGAAACTGATTGTTACCCAGGTTTATGTGTCAGGTACTTTATGTGTCTTTGTTGACTACCTACATAGCCCTTTAAATAAAATATACTTCAAGCATAAACACAATTTAAAGCTTTTAGAAGGACTTTACTTGTAAAACAGAACATCAAACTGCTGCAAGTCTGTCTGCTCTCGTCGGCCCTGCTTTGTTTTTATGTTATCAAAACGTATGACACAGGACACATGTCTGTGTCTTTAGAGACATGGTGTCTGGAAATATCATATCTCAATCTAAAGGTTGGCGGATCCCAGCTTCTGCAGTCACATGGTGAAGTGTCCTTAGTTATATTGACCTCAATATCATCCAAAACAAATGTGTGTAAAATGTTGATATTTTTTACGTTATATACAGCTGAAACAGCCTGGGGTCAATTTGACCCCAAGGAATACCGCTGTGTACGTTTTCCCAGTTGTCCCCATCAAATTTGGAAAAGTCATGAAATATGAAGCCAAAAAAATGATGTTAGTCATTAATTTAGAGACGTCAAACATTGAATGGGGTCCAGTTAACCCCAAGGATAATAGGAGGGTTAACTAAAATGTTTGAGTTTGTCATTAGTCATGTAAGATAAAAGTCAAACCATAGACAGTTAAACCAAACATGAGGGGAGCCAGAGGAGAGAGAGACTGACTGATTACCACCAGCTGGTGAGGTAAGCAGCAGGACCAGGTGGGCCAGATCTTTCTAACGAGCTGACTCCGCCCACCAAGTTCCTGAATGCTGAGCTCTGCTCCCAGAGAGTCATCACACTAACATTATAGCACATCAGTGATTTTTATTTTCAGACAGGCAAGACAGCAGCCTCCCGAAAAAAAGCACTATCAAGCCTCTTTTACAGTTGGTGTATAAAAATATTAGAATTTATGAATGAAGTGTCAGGTATCTCAGAGATTAAGAAAAGCATGAGAAGACTTATTTTCCTGAGAGAGTAGGGATAAATAAAACCTTCATAATTCTACTTAGTGCATAATAACATAGTCAATACGGGCTTGACAAGTTCTTCCTACGTTGTCTATTAAGCTTCATTATGTAAGCAAATAATTTGAAGTGCAGAAGGTATTTAATGTCAAAAGCTTGAAATGTGCACCTGTCAAACTTTGTTCCCAAATCTCCCGTGCTAGGCTCCTTCCACATCTTTTTTTCCAGAGGTAGCAAATAAATTAATCTTCTGACAAGGTAGAGATCAAAGTCTATAGAGAAATAATTCCTATATTATTTAATCTTCTAAAAGAAAATGATGTATAAAGCTACCAGCACTTATGGTTCTTGCTGCTAAATTCTCCATTATGTTTAGCAGTTGGTCTCTAACTTTGTGTGTTTCTGGGTTTAAAAAAAATCTGCTTGTTGTAGATGGGCACAAAATTAAAGAAAAAACTAACTAAGTCTGAACCAAACTATTTAAACTGAGGGCTGGAAAACCTAAACGATTAGCTGAAAGATGCTAAAACACTGGAGAAGAACTGAATAGTCAATAATCCTATGTAGGTTCTCACTGTTTGTTTGAAGAATTGGTAATATTAGAATCTTCATCATTGCAGATCTAAGTCACTGTAGCACAAAGTGAGGCTCTTGTCAAACAGTCAAATAAAGAGCATGCAACTTACATTCACAAGCATGCTGAATATCTGTTCTATAAATACGCTCAATTTCTTATATATATATAAAACAGAAATTCGTTTTGTGTTGACATAGGTCTGTTGTTCGGATGAGCTGTGGTTCAGTGGAAAGGTATCCATCTTTGTAAAGGAGCAGGAAATGTCAATGCCTTTCAGATAGGAAGTCAATCATCCAAGGTCTCACATGATGAAAAATGAAAAACGCAAAGAGACTTTCGGCCAAAATATCTGTCCGACAAACATTTCTATTTGGAAGATGCCAATTTACAGGATCCACATCAATAATTTCAGTTCTGGTTCAGAGGCAATTAAGAAGATTTAAAAAAGTTGATCAGATCTGTCACTGCTGCTGGTTGATAAGGATGCAATTTTACACACAGAATGTTAGCTTCATGGCTGATATTCTGTTTTTCTATTTTTCCTCATTATGATGTTTCTTTCTCACAATAACTCTTTATTGTCTCTTCAGCTTTTACCATTGTTGCAGTCCTCTTCATCTTCTCACTTAATGAAGCACTATTTGACAAGGTTATTCACAATTTCCAAACGCAGTTATGTCTGAATAATTTTCATAAACTGTCATTTCTTGAGAAGTTTCCCTTCGTAAAATAAATTGCCAGGAAATACTATTTAAAAGTTACATTTAGTGTTGATTTGTAAAGCTCTGGGTGCTTTTTCAAACTGTCATTATGCTGACAGGCAAAAAGCTGCCTCCTGATCTTCTCAATCTAGCTTTGAAATAGACAGCTGGCATATTTGCTCCTCATCACCCTGATATCATAGCATACTAAAAAACAGCAATCACTTACACTCACATTAAGAATGAATCTGAATGGAGGAAACGATATCTATTTCTGTGTCTCAGACAGAAAATGTCAAGTAGACACATCTCAAATGTCCCTGTCTTTGATATATCTTGTATTTGTTGATGAGAGTGAATATTTATGAGTGTTTGGATGAGAGAAAATAACCTCTACAAAAAAACTTGCTGCTTCAAAATTAAAAATATAACAAAGGAAGTCAGACTGGGTTTCACTCAGTTTAATGATCAGAGGAGGCAAGATTTTAGAGGTTCTATCAGTGTTCAGGATTCTGTTTCTTTGTAATATTTGATGTTTAAATCAACAACACATAATTTCTAAGAGGAGTATAAAAGGAAAGAACAAAAAAAAAGGTCTTTGGAAGCAGAGTTTGTGCTGTTTGAGATTGGATAGCTCATAGTAAGAAGCTTGCAAAGAAAGATGTTTTCACTGTAAATAGTGGCTCTACAGCTTTCACTTGAAGACAATTATTTTTTATCAAATTTGTCCTGCACTTTATGATCCAAATTTTGGCTCTTGGTCATGCTGCTCAACTGACACCTCAATTACATGAATCTGTTCTGGAAGTGCCATCAGATTTAAATCTGCTGAACTGAGCTTTGATGTCGACATTTGAATCTAATTTGGGCTTTTACCTCATTGATCAGACTCTCAAGTTATTTCTCAAATGTATACTCACTTTCAGTCATGACATATGATTGGAAATACAAACCTTTCATGTAGAGATGAAGAAAATCTTCAAGGAAAAGCAGCTAGCTACTAGTCTGAGTCCTGGCTGTTTGAATACAGGATGTTCCCTTTTGCTTCTTCGTTAAAATAAGTATAAACTGTGGTAATGATTGCTAGTTTGTACTAATATTGGAGTATTGATGGCAGCCGATAGGTGTCATAGAGTGCTTTTTATAACCTAGTTAATTAAAAGATAATAAACTATATTTTAATGTTAACCAGTTATCAGCTAAAATGTTAAATCTTCTCTTCATGCCTTTTTCCCTCTTAGTGGTTTCTCTCTCTTTCTTTCTGTCTGTCGGATTCTCTCTCTCTCCACCTTGGTTAAATCCTGAATAATTCATATCTATGAAACGTTCAGTTTTCATTTATTAAAGGTTTAAAGTTATTTTGCCTTTCTATTTAGCCCTAACATACACAAACTTCATTGAAAGCATGAACCTGACTGTAAAATCTCTCCAGAGGGGGCAAAGTCATAAAGGGGGCAGACAGACAATGGTCTTTAGGACATGATGGATAGGATATAAAGTCAATCTTGTGCTGAATGTAGCTCTATTCAAGTACGCAGGTGATAGAAATCTGATCTATTGAACAGACAAACAATACAAAAAGAGAAATGGTGGAAAGCTGACTGAGGGCCTTCTCCCTACAGATTTCCGTTTGCTCTTTGCCTTGGTCCCCCTCTCTCTGTCCCTTTTCAATTATTCACCCTGGTTTTGACACATGCAGGCAGTGAGCCTCCAAATATCCCAGTGTCCTCTTGCTCCATGTCCTTCATCCTCAGCTATCCTTGAATCAACACATAGAGGCAACAAGAGCAGTTTACGTATTAATTATGCAATCAAATATTTTTATTTTTCAGTCAATCTTCAATCACATTTTAACCTCAATTTTATATCTATGTCTCCTCTGCCGTTTTAATAACCACAGAATCAGTTTTCCTGCCTCTATTTAATGAGATCACGTCAGCTTTAAGAAGAACTTGCATGTGGCATGTGTTCGCTTCATCCAGCAGTCAGCACCAGTTTATCCCTCCATCCATTTCTGTGTCAGCAGATAAGTGGAGTGCTGCTCTCCTTGACTTTCCAGAGACCACGCTGGTGTCTGGGTCTGATTTTGTTTTACTGGGGAGAAAGCCAAAGAGTTATGGACACACACAACAAATGCACAAGCACAGTGTCACACATACACACACATACACTCACTCAAACTGCCACCTGCTAAAGTTGGATGGCTCTCTCATTAAGGCTGCTGTGCAGAGTGGGTGTTGAGTGGAGTTTGAGAGGAAGGCTTGCAGCGCTCTGGCTCTCATCACTCCACTGGAGTAGAGGAAGGTCGACACTGATAGACACTCAGGATCAAAGTGTTGTTACAGACATATGCTTCACATAGGTTTTCACAAAAGTCACAAATAAAAAATGGGCAGATTTTGACACATGTATCTGCTATTTATAAGTTTGTAGTGTGTATATTTTAGAGCAGGTTGTTGTGATGCTATGACTGGTGAAGACGTCAATCATGGTCTAGCCTAGCCTAGATAAGTGTGAAGTAGAAATGTGAAGCCTCAGGGTGTACTATGACTTCATATTGTTATGGATATGTGTTTTTGTTGTAGAGTGACTGATACTTTTTCGCAACAGGTGATTCTTCCAAACATAAAACCATTTTTTCTCCATCTGTCCTCTTGTGTTGACAAAGCTCTATCATATCAAGTTCTCAAAGCCAGTCAGTTGATTGGTTGTGGCAGAGAGAGCCCATCTCATACAGTCAATTTAGTTGGAGTAGTTATTGACCTGCAAGGATAAGAATATTGGCCATTTAAGCACTTGAATTTCTCAAGACACTCAGAAACTTGACCTGGAAAAACTCACTCTATGTAGTCATTTTAGATGCAGATTTATGTGGTTATTATCAGTCTTTTTTGTCCAGTTATTTGCACCATTAACACAGTTTCTGAAGTCTCTTATACTTCTATTTGTTGTTGGATAACATTTTCCAATAATCCTGTGGTGCTCAGTCTCAATGATAAGTTGACCTTTGAGTAATAATGTCATGCAAATCTGTAATAATGACCCATGATTAATGTAGCTAACACTGAGTGAAAGAGTGCTCATGAGTGTATGAGGTCAGTTATATATACTACACGATTAAAGGGTTCTCCAGGCATTTAGAATATTGGAGGTTTGTTGAAGTTGGAAGATTTACAAGGTTAAAACCCGAATAGCACAACCTTGTGGGATGTAGACATTAGAATTTGAAATATTGCAGCTTTTAGTCCTAAGCTTTAAACTCAACATACATATAATCTGGGCTATGTTATAAAATCCACTACTCCGAAGAAGTTTTAAATTCATTCTTAGACATCCCTGATCACTGAGAATTTTGACATCATCATTTTTTTTGTGATTCATGAACACAACTTTTTAAAGATATACTAAGCCAACAAGAATGTCATCTCACTGGAGCTCCTCTGGCAGGATCTCTACTTCCTCCCTGTAAATCAGTTTTTAATATCAGCCAGCACAAAGCGGCACGGCAATGAAGCTGTCAGGCTATTTTATCCAAACACACTCTTCTACCCCAAACACTGTCTGCCTGCAAAGCTGCTGTAATCCACCGCTGAAACCTGCCAACTGCCTCTACTCACAGCATCATAACAGCTCTGTTTTTCTCTGTTATATCTGTGTATGTGTGTGTGTTTATCTAATTAGTCTCTCCCTATTTCTCCTTCTTTCTCCAGACGTTGACGACTGCCAGTCTAACCCATGCCAGAATGGAGGAACCTGCATCGATGAGACCAACTCCTTTGTCTGTCTTTGTCTGCCCAGCTATGGAGGAGCTACATGTGAGAAAGGTAACAGAGAAGCAGGGTGGTGTGTAAATCAGAGCTTCAGGGATGAAGATAAAGAAAGGGGATGGATTGTGAGGTGGTGGTGAAAAGGAAAAGAAAAGAGCAAGATGTGCAGACAAAGATACTTAAAAAAACAACACAGATGAAGTAAATGAGGATTTCTGAATGATGGAGGAGGTGTAAAATAGAGAGGGTGAGGGTAAGAATGTGGAAACAGAGGTACAGGAGGAGGAGGAGGTAGAGGAGGGTGAGGAAGAGGGAAACCCTTTGGAATAATGTATGAGGTTCATACAGAACACCTGCGTCCAGCTGGTTTGTTTCTCATTAGGAGAATTCCCCTGTGAGAAGAGGACCATGAAGGAGGCTATTCACCAACTGCGTGTTACAGGAAAACATGGCCGACATGTCAGAACAAAATAACACAGAGGAAAAACAACATCTGTTGCTAAAGGTTTTTTTTGCCAAATTTAATGGAAAAAACAGCGACTATAGCGAAGAGAAGAAAAGGTTGAGTTGTTTAAAACGATCCCCACAGAGAATTTGTGAATTTGTCCAACAAATATCTTGTCAGCTTCAATCTAATACAGACCTCTACATTTCTATTGTTATTTTAGTGGCTTTGGCAGGTATTCAAAAAATTTTAGTTATTGACATTTAAGGGGAAACTTTTCAATTAGTTCAAATAAGTGGTTGATAATGCAATATCAATTTGTTTTACTTCTTAATCTTTGAATCCAACACTTGTATTTTATTACTACATTGTTTTATCAATATTTTTTTTTTGTTTTTAATTAAGTAATTAACATGGTCCAAAACATTTATTGTCTTTATAAAAACCTAAATGCGCCCTGTAGTGATACATGATGGCGAGACAACATTAATGGAATCACTGAATGATCCAAACTTTACAACACTTGAAATACAAGACTTAAAAGCATAAACAACAATGATTTAAGAATAAAAATGTCAAAATATAAAGACAGAGTGAGATGTCTGTTAATGAGGAGTATCTGGGAGACAAGTGAGGTTTTCTTGATATCTTCCTCAGAGTGAAATAAAATCAGACCCACTTCCATTGGTCTAGCACATCCTTTGACCTCAATTCTCACGAGAGTTGTGGTTTGAAAATCTGTCTCTTTATGGGTCTGGCTTCCAGTGTCGGTTTCTGCTTTTTACTGCTCTGAATTAGTCTGCCTCTCATCTGGGACTCTGGGGCAGAGCGATCAATGGAGAAAGAAGTAGAGGAAAGTGAAAAAAAATGGTTGTAAATGTGGTCAGAGATACAAGAGTTTTGGCAGGTTCAAACTTAGAAAATCACTCATTTGTATGGGGGAAAACTGAAATAAACTGAAGTACAGTTTCTAGCACAGTAGTTTGACACAGCAGCACCCAACCAAGCAGATCAGACTCAGACTGTCACCTTTCTGCAGTTGCTGCCTTGTGGAAAAGCTCTACCTTTGTTTACATTTCTGCACTAACCTTGGCCATCCATTTATTCTGGTCTCATTATAAAAACAGGATATTTGGACCTCTGCTTCCTCACTTTAATCATCCTGTTAAAAAAAATCTATTTATTTAAGGTCCAAAAACATTATCAAAGTGAATCTCCTCCTTTAATCTGAGCTGTTTGTAATTTCCCTGTCTTTTTTTGTTTCTCGTGCTCCTCAGATCATACATTAACAAACACATTTTAAAAGCCTCTGTTTTCTCCTCCCTTTTATTTTTACCAAATACACAGATACTAACATCTCAGAAGGTTTCATCTCCTCTCACATATTGGAGCTGCGTGTTTGTTTACTCTCCTGCTGAACTGTTGTCTCTATGGCTGACTGGGAGCAGCAGGTCTGATTTGTAATTTTGTGAGAGTGGATTTGTAGAAATATTGGTTTCAGCTGTGAATAATACGAGTCACAGCAGGCATATTTTCTGCCATTATTCATTTTGACATCCAGAGGAGGATCTGATCTGAGACATGAACACTAGAAATGAACTTATTTGTCCCACTGAGGCCTCCATCCATGCCATCCAACCTGCTCTGTCTGTCTCATTGCTGTGTGAGTGTGAGGAGTGTGTGTTATGAGCCTCAGATGTTTGGTAGATTCAATTGACTGCTGGCATTATTCCTCTAGTGAGTACACTGGCAGAGGAAAGAAGAAAGGTTGTTTGGATTTTAGTGTATTGATTTGATGTGCTTTCCTGTTTGAAAAATAGGTTGGTTTGAGATTTCACATTTTTTACTTTTCAAAAGAAAAATAAAGTTTTCTTCAGCTTTTATTTTGAAAGTTTCCGTAGATGCTGCTCTGAGAAACAATTTTATCGATCACCTACTTTTCAACAGTTGTGCATCAATAATGAATGAAAATGTACAGAACAAAAAAAAAGGTTGTGTTTAAAGTGAAAGAGACATTAGCCAGATGTTTCTGATGAGTCTGACAGTGGAGTCCATCCCTGGCTTTCTATTCTGAAGACTGAAGAGAAAACAAACAAACAAACAAACAAACAATAGAATCATCTGGTTTCTTTTCTTCAACTTCTCCCCTCCTGTCTGTCCTTAAACCCATTATTCATTCACATTAATTTCATCCTTTTTATTTTGAAAAATATTGTGTCAAAGTTAGAGAGTGGATTTGCATATTCGCTGTACCTCCACTGGAGACACCTCAGTGTCATGTTTCCTTTCTTTTCTCACTACCTCTCTGCTGTCACTTTCTACACCTCTCACATCTTTTCTGTTGATCTCTGGTGCTCTGTTGGAGGTTTCTTCACCATCTGTGTGTGTGCACAGGCTTCATCTGACTTTTAGTGTGTGTGGATCTGAGGTTGGCTATTGTTAACACAGTCACACTACATCTTTTTAAACATGTGAGAACCCTTGGTGACATAATTCTTCACCTTGAGCAAGTCTTAACCCAGTAACATAACCCTGTGATGTCAAATGCTAACATGTCTCCTAAAATCAACCTGCTTTTAAGGTCAAAACTCAAAGTGCTGTAAAGAAATAGCCACATTTCAAAGGCACGAACAAAGGTTTTAAAGATTGATAGCATACCCATGCATTAACTGCATCAAAACTCAGTCTGTTGTCCCGTTGTCATATAATTACTCTTTCTTTATCAGCTTTAGCTCAGATAGTACTCTATCACTGCTCCACAGAGAGAAATTACAGCGAGGTGCATTAACTGGTTGTGACAAAACAACAAGCTGATAACAACAGTGATCCAATCCACAGGAAGTAAGTCTCTCTTTTGTTCTCTTTCTCCATCAACAGAGAAAAAAATTGACTGAAAAAAACGTATTTGTAAAGGTTTGTGTAGCTCATCAATCCTAAGATGTCTGGCAAATATTTATCTGTGAGGAACATGTTTGCTTTTCCTCGAAACTCACAGACAAGGCTGGCATTTCATCCATCTTCTCCCACACCACCTTTGCCCTTCAACCATACATCAAATCATTCATTTTCATTTATTTATTTATTGAATGTGTCTTTTAGTTTTGGAAGAAAAAAGTGCCATATTCCTTGGCAGTCTGCAGGGATGTTACTAGCAAGTACAGCTATAGTCTCCAGTTGTTGGATACAGGGCGTACCCATGGAACAGCCTGCTAATGAGTTTAGCATTGAAGAGGGATGGTGGTGTTTGAGGCCCTTGGAAAGCAGTGTGAATCCAGTTGAGAACAAGTAGTTCCAGGTGTGATGGTTCATCCATCAGAAACCTTGAGCAAAGTGGAGTGCTACTACCCTCCTAAGAGTCCAGCAGGTGAATCTGGAGCCAACAGATACAGAGACTTGACGAGCCTTCATAACAACAGCGCTTTGGATTGTAAATAGGAAGCAGACTATAGATGAAGCCAACGCACTTAAGGCTGATTTATACTCCTGCATCGAATTGACGGCGTACCCTACGCCAAGGGTCTGCATAGCTCCCGTACCTACGCCGAGGCATACCCACGTAACTGACATGCACCTCCTCCAAAATGTAACTACCCGTAGAGCCGACGCGGACCGCAAGACCTGTGATTGGTCCGCTTGGCGGCATTGTATTTCCCGCATTTACAGCACTTCCGGGATCCCGGACATCGGCTGCACATTGGATCAGCTGTAGATTAACATAGCACGCTCTGAATCTCTGTGGAAAAGTAAACAGAGATCATAGCGGGGCCGGAAGCAGGCTACCGGCTATCAGAGAGACCGCACTGCCTTCAATCGTTTCGGCAAAGTATTGCTGCGCGACACGGACACATCAACGCAGTAGTATGTGGTGCTCATGTCCGTTTCAGCCCCTGCTGCGTAGGGGAGAAGTTGAGGTATAAATCAGCCTTTAGGCTCATCAGGGGAAAGACAGACTGAGCTGACTGACAGTGGAAGAAAGAACTTCAGAAAAGAAGAAGACACATTCCTAACATCACGTTGCTACTGGGCATTTTTCCTCATTGTTCCACCCAGAAGCACCGGATTTTATGTTCTACCTTTATCTTCCGGGAATGCATTTTCTAATGGTCTCAGTAATACGGTTAAAAGATCATCCAATCATTTCTCACTAGATTTCACTCCACACGCGGGTACATTGAGTATCCTCGGTTATGAACTGGCCTGTTAAAGTGCTCAATTTGAGGTACCACTTCAAATATTCTACACCTCTAAATGCACATCAAGTGCCAACATTCAACACTCATATACAACCTCCTTCTTTGTGAGGCTGCATACAACTTTGCAGGTGTATGGTCGATGCAGATCCTGCAATCAATAAAAAATTTCCCAAATAGTTTATATGTGTCTTAGTAGCCTCACTAGCATGCAAAACACTAAGCTACTCACCTTATCCATAATTATCGACAAACTCTGATACTTCTAAATATGAAAAAGTCATATTGAGCCCCTTTTTATTTGTCTCTAAAGATTGCTGTGCTGAATTATAAATCGCCCCATGTGACATCACATGTGTCAGAATAAGGGTCTGGTGTGTGGAGATAAAAAGAGGTGAATTCATCAGACCTCTGTCAGGCTTTGTAGTAACAAACAGCTCATCTAAGATAAAAGCTAAAAGCTTAAGATAGCTGCTAATATCCAAATGTCATAGGGATCTGAACTGTATGGATCCAAGCTGCATTGGGTATTGCTGGATCGTCTGCATTCATTGAGATATATTTAAGTTTTTAACAAGTAATGTGTGGATCTACCAATAATATAGCGGTCCAATGCTAAACCTACTCAGTCCTCATTCAATCATATGTTAGAACCAGGTATGCATATGACGGCCATATGTTTGAAAATGTTGGCACTTAAGTTATGTACTATGTATCTCATGATGATGGATAATTTATAGACATATAGACAAAAACAGACGGACAGAGATATGTATTTCTGGTGACTGCACATTCCTTATTAGAATAATACATCAAGAGTGTGCGGGATCTTGCCATATCTATGTTGCTTTTCCTCTAAATAAAGAAACACATTCCTGCTGATCTGGATTCAGACCAGCTTTGTTCCCTTTTGTTTTTAACACCATAGATGTCACTTACTTCCCTCTTATCCTGACATGCATCTGGGTTGTAGGTGTCTCTCCGAAATCCTATTGAGCGATGAGATCTGTGTCTCCAATCTTGTCCCCTCACTGAACTCATGATAATCTACAATAAACATTGCACTTTGTCTGAACTGGTGCAGGTTCCTGTTTAGTATTAGTGCTTTTGTTCGTTTTCCTCTGTTTTTGTTTTTGGAGCTTTGTGACTCATCTGTTATCAAAGTTCACAGAAAGGTCAAAAAGGGAAGCATCTGAGTTCACAAGATTAGCTGTGACTCAAATTTACTGTCTCTCTCTAAGGAAACTGGTGACTCAGCAGAAAGCTACAGGCAGAAATAGTCTTTGAGCAGCCTTTGGGTCTTTAGAAGCTATTAATGCTAATGAAGATTAATGTTTGCTAATAATTCATCCAGAGGGACACGTGCCAAGACTGAGTAGAGAGTGCTTGGTTTTACGCATCAGGTGCACACGCATACACACATACTCAAATATATTCACATGCAGTTACACAAATAAAATGTCCCTTAAGTGTCTAAGCTGGCAGAGGCAATTTAAATAAAAGAACAGCTAGGCCTCACAATCACCTTATATGCTTTAGTGTTCAATACTTTAATTTCTAGATTCCTCCTAACTGGCAGACTAGACGATGAGGACATAATGCTGTCTTATCCAAGGTTCATCATTATGCAAAGTTTCTGAAGGCGCAGTCGCTCTCTTCTTTAAAAAATGAAGTAAAGATAGGAGTGAAATAAGAAGCAAACAAGGGAAGAAATTAGTCATGTTTGTAGTGTCTGATTTAACAATCCTTCGCTCCAATGTGGCTGGCAGTATAGCAGCGTCTGGGCTAACAGACTTGAACACATGCGGTCAGTTTCATTAACAGATGTGTATATTCGTGTGTTTGTGTTTTGTCTCTGCAGCAACAACCTAAGTCTTCTGTCCCAATCCCTGTACATACAAAAAATCATCCACCCTCATAAGCCAAACTGGACCGACTCCCAATGCTAATACAATGTAGCTGCTGCCATATGGGCTCTTATTTGGGTCAGGTAGCTTCCAGGTCTGATGACACAGTGAAAGAATAAGTTAGAAGTCAGCTGCAGCAGTGAGTGATTTTGATCCTACAGGAAAAAAGATAAAGGCAGGGACATTGTTCAACCCAATTACATGTAAGATAAGATGACCTTTCACTGAATGTATGTTCTTTTCAAAGATAGATCATTTTGAGAACCTGTCTTGTGAATCAGAGGAAGCCTGAAACTTATTTCTGCACATGATATTCATATTCATATTCATATTTCATATTCCATGTGACTGATGCAGATTTATGTCCCAGAACTATCTGTGGTGTTATGAACCTCATTGTATATGCAAAGTTAGAAGACGTATTTGTAAACATCATTGACTCACATCTTGTGATTGTCGGATTAATTGCAGTAGGCGGTGGGTTATTAGTTATCAAGCTCAGTCAAATAAAGATTCTCTCAACCACAATGATTTGGTTTGAGAATTTTTCATATATTTGTGAAAGTATAGCAAATAGGTTATTGTTGGGGTACCAAAACAGTACTTATTTTAAAAACTTACAATCCAATATTGAATCACTTTTTTCTCTGTCTCTTTTGTCTGAACTGTGATTTGACCATATGTTTGCAAATAAATTATCACTGAGCACAAGATACAAGTATGTTGTTATTCTATTGTATGTTGGTCTCTGTGGACGTTGCTTCACTTGAGAAAGCAGCCTTGCTATGCCCCATTGTGTCATGGCACTTCAAGTCATTGTTTCACAGCAACAAAGTGAAGAAAGTAAACTTAACAGTATGAAAAGCATTTACACTCAATATGAAGTATGAAGGTTTCAAGGCCCTTATTTCATGTTTTACTTTAAAGAGGTTTTCATGAAGAACTATTGTCTTCTTTGGTCCTCTGCTAGAACTGCCTCACTTTGCATAAAGCAGGGCCCCATATGGCCCAATTTGCACCACCCAATTTACTGCTGTCCCTTCAGATTTGTCAGAGGAAAAGCTGTGGCCTTTTCCCTGATTCAGACACTGCATGGAGGGGTATGAGAAGGGGTGAGAATGAAGAAATAGGAGGTGTCTTAGCTGACAGATTGAGCCTGAGCTAGACCAACTGCACTTTTTAACATTTCCACACACACACACACACACACACGCACACACACACACACATTAATGCACTAAATCAATGTAGAAGCAATGCGCGCATTTCACATTTAAAATGTACAGCTCACAGTCACACAGCTAACCCTGAGTCAGATATGGGTGGAAGATGAGATAGATGAGGGGAGAGAAGGAGCAAAGGATAGAGGGTGAAGTGAGAGCAGGCTGCTGGCAGGACTGTGACAGGGCTTAATCATCAAACCAGTGCTGTGCAGTGGAAGCTGTTCCTCGGGATCATTGTAATTTGAATTTAATAAAACTCCCTTTGACTTGTCAATGCTATCTCAACATCATTTTGCCTCAACTGAGGATTCAAAGTCAAATGAAAGGGTATATGGGCAGAGTAGTGCAAACAAAGGCACATAAGGGAAGAGTAAGCAGAGGAGGGGAAGGTCGTTTGGGCTCAATGACTGGAGGCATTTGCTGTGTGTGAATACAAAAAGAAAATATTTGAAGAAGTATCTTTGTAACTGTATTCTGAATCCTAAAGCCCCCTTCTACTTTTCTGTGCAATCGGAACCCATTGAATCTATCAGCTTTGGGTGCTTAACAGTTAAGAAACCCACATTTCTATTCCAACGTTTATTTTCTGTTTCCTAATGACCAATTTTTTTTCTTACACCACCCTTCTTATCTTACACCTACAGACACTGCAGGCTGTGAGCATGCCTGGAAAAAGTTCCACGGCCACTGCTACAGATACTTCAGCCGGAGACACAACTGGGAAGATGCTGAGAAGGACTGCAGGGAGCACAGTGGACACCTGGCCAGCATCCACAGCCTGGGCGAGCAGAACTTCATCAGAGGTGAGTGGATGATGAAGAAAGACCGACTCAGCATAGTTGATAATCTATGTAAATGTTTCTCTATTTTTGGACCAAGACCAACTACATCAAGCTTAATGTGACTTTTAGCATTAAAACGTGGTACTACAAATAGGTTAGACTTGTACACATAGGGACCTATTCAAACAATCTAAAATGCATTGTCTAGTGGTACACAATCTGGGCGCTAAGTGGTGCGCAGGGTGCAAAGAGGTTGAATTAAGTCCCTTGATTATTCATAGGTGTGTTCAATGCATTACATGAATCAGATAAATTAGAATGTCTTCTCTCATTGCCCTTGAGAGCCAGGTGCACCTGCTGGAGGCAGGCAGGGGTCTAGGTGCTGATGGATTTCAACCTCTCCACTTAAATAGACTGAGCTCAAGTCAGCATATGTAATCCTCCCAATTCATATCTCTGGGCACCATTGTCAGTGGAATTTAGTGTTAGGCATTATGATTCGGGTTTTGTTTCTCTATGTGTGCATAACAACCAGAGGAAAGTGCAATGTGAACTCTAACAAACATCTTACTGTCTCACCACTGTGCCCTCTAAATATCAGGAGAGTGCTGCACAATTGACTTTGGACTTAAGACCAGGTTTTTGCACACATGCTTTCTGCTTCCCCATAACCTTTGCACCTGGCCACAGCTCATTTTAAGACCAACACACTCATGGGTGTTAATATGAGTGCAAGTTCACGCTATTTACTAAATGTGGGCACTAGGCATAGACATAGCAATGACACTCAAGCTGTACACCAAGATGCTTTGTGCTAAGTGTATGATATGACCCCTAGTGTTGTAGTTAGCATGCCTGAATGTGTTTTAAATTATATTTTTTTTCATAAACCAACTGATTGGACAAATCAAACAAGGTAAATGGCAAATGGACTGCAGTATGTTTAAATACCACTCAAAGTGCCTTTGCATTACTTGTTACAAGCACCCATTCAAACCACATTGATGGCAGAGCCTTCTATGTAAAGCCACCATCAGTGATTAAAATGCATTATTTTCAGCAGTAAGCATATTTAATAGAACCATTGTCTCTTCCTCTGTTGGCTACTGTGTAGCTCGAAACAAACTGAACAATTCATACAGCTACCAATGGCATAAGACCAGTCACCTTTCAGTTGTAACAAAGACAATTACATGGCTTTTGTAATCACCAGATGTCCTCTACTGTGCTGCTACACACTGCTTTTACTGGATGCTGATTGATATCTAGTCCTCTACATTAACATCATTATCATACTTGTACATGACAGCTCTTGTCTTCAATAACTGTGATTAATTTCTACCTCTGCTCTGAACAGCCTCTGATGAGTTTTATTGTGCTCCCAGCTGGAAACTCCCTCAGGTGCTGAGCCTGTTCAGCAAAATAAATGTGAATCACCATCCATAACTATGAAATGCTGCTACAGGCTCCGACAAACCATTTAATATACTGCAACATTTGTTTGAGATGTGATTTGTCTTGAAACGGGTGAAAAATCCCCAAAGTTAGTGAGGCATAATTTGTGCCCTGTGAACAAATTGCCACCAACTGGGTTAAATAAATCCACTCAAGACAAAGACTGCACTTTACTTTAGATTCTTAGAGTCCGTGTGTGATAAGGAAGTCAAACTGTCACGTCTTTGGCAAACTGTACCAAATAAGAAAAATCACATCAATCTCGTGGTTAGATTCTTTGGTTCAATGCAGAGCAACGTCATCTGGAATTTTAACACACTGTCCTGAATTATGTTGACACAGGAAAGCAGTAAGAAACATCGCCGCTCTTCAGTTTTATTGCACTGATTTGCACTTTCAGGACTCCCTCTGGCGATCATCATGGACTAAAACATTTGGCCAACTGAGAGCAGCTTTTCTGAGCCAGGAAACATAACCATTCATATATACATACAGTCTTCCTTAGGGGCCTCATAAACCTTCATCTCCTCAGTTTTATCTTTTGACCTCCTGGCAGTGCTCCACAGATACGTGTCATGTTATATGGCCAGATCACCAGCAGAGAGACACTGCAATGACACTTTCTGTCTCAGGCGGATGCCAGGACGGTGACATCCATAGGCAAACCTGCTGACTAGCCTGTGCTCAGTTACCAAAAAACGTGTTTAACTGTCTTGAAAAGAGACGTCTCCACCCCTGCAATAAGAGATTAGACTCAATAGGAAGATTAATGGGCCTGGTAATCAGATCAGATCAGCTTTGATTGACACAACACAGACATATCATCACCACTGCATTAAAGACAGAAACTGTAGAACTTGGTGTTTTTTTTATCTTTCAGCTGAGGTCAGAGGTCAAATCTCAGGACTGAGTCAGGCCTCATGTGAGGAGCCTGATGCACAAAGGTCTACAACCACAAACATTAATAAGCACTCTAGTGATCTGACACACACTGTAAAGATCAGCGTTGGTTATAGTCTTTGGGACTATTACTGCACTGTGAAAAATGATGGATAATGTTGTTATTGTTCTGGGAGCTATATTACATCAGAGAAAAAATAACCTTAATGATGTCATCAGGGGTCAGTGTGTATTATCTAAGCTTTAGAAGCCTAGGGCTTGCATTCTAAACTAAACAGTGGAATCCAAATGACATGGACAGTTGCTAAACAAGATTAACTAATATGAAAGTCCATTAGTTGCTGTTAGTAAATGTGAAGACTCCAGCTTTTTTGTTGCTAAAGAGCTGTGTTTTTTCATATTTACACCATTTGTTGTTTTCTTATTGGATTAAATTATGTTCCTGGATGCTATTCCTTGGATTGCCTTATAATGTATCTGTTTATGTAATAGTGTAGGTGTGCTTTCTCTGTTGGCTGTATTACCTTCCTCAATGTGTCTCTTTTGACGTAGGCCTGAGCCATGACAACACCTGGATCGGGTTGAATGATCGCACGGTGGAGGACGACTTTCAGTGGACCGACAAGATGGACCTGGTGAGGAACCAGCTGAGTGTGTTCAATGCTCAGTCAAACGTTGATCTCAGTGGAGTTTAAGTCCCTGGGCAAACTGTGTGAATCAACTGAGCGTGCTCAGTATGGCATCTGGAAAAAATAATTTATTCTGAATCACTAACTTACTCTTTTGAATTCTGTAACTGTGCTTCTTTGTCATATTTGTACGTGCAGCACTATGAGAATTGGCGTGAGAATCAGCCGGACAACTTTTTTGCTGGAGGAGAAGACTGCGTGGTGATGATCGCTCATGAGAACGGCAAATGGAATGATGTGCCCTGCAACTACAACCTGCCCTACGTCTGCAAGAAGGGAACAGGTGAGAATATCTAGGTGGAGGGTGAAAGGAGAGAGAGATGTATAAATTGTGCTGCATCTTTAACCAGAGATGATTAACAGAAATGTAAGGGAGCACAACATGAATGGTAACCTTGAAAAATGAATAGGGAAGAGTAAAGAGGAGTAAGGAAAAACTCATGCTGCTAGCTCTATACTCTGAAATCAAACGAGCACAATCACAAGACAGAATGTGAAAAAAAAAAAGACGAAATGTTCTTCAACTTTTTTATGTAAAGCAGCTGAAGTGTGTCAGCCTCATTGTGTTAAAGCACAGAGAGTGACGGCACAAACCCTCAGAGGATTGTGAACATCCTGGGTATGTCACACTTTACATTATACATGGCTCTCTGCAACAGAAGAGATTAGCTCTGAACCTCTTCACTCAGTCCATATTTACGCTTCTTACTGCTCACCAGCATTCCCTCTACTATCACCCATTATTCTCCAGGTCGGCTATTAAATGCTCTCTACATACCTCTCATATCACTGCTACATCTCCTCTGGGAAATATGGTGTTTAGTAATGTTGAGTGTATCTTGAGGCAGAGGAAAGTTAAACTCTGAAAACAAGTTGAGCAAACTTGCCGTGTGTGTAAGTTCCTGTGTTGTATTCTGCTGAATGCCCCCTGCTGAAGCTGCCATTGCTTTGCATTAGATTTAGGATATCACTTTCTCCTCTGAGATCTTATTAGAGCTTGTTTTTCACCACACACTTGCACACAGATCAGACTCATGAACAACGCAAAGAAGACAGACATAATAAAATCAAGGTAGCCAGTGACAGCTGAATTTCATATCTTCCCTGCAATGACATGTGACAAGCTGTAGTTAGTTGTAGATTTGAATCTTCATTTATTAATTCATCTGAAGCTAGATATCATAGAACACAGAAGATTGAACAGAAACAGAGTGAGCAAACATATTGAGAAACTTTTTAGGGCAATTGCAGAAAATATCATCCATCATGATGAATAAAATATGAACTGATGCATTTGGTGTTTATTTTATTTTTCATCTTTCATCTTCATCATCAGTGTCATATTAAAGTCTTTTTCACAAGCTATTTATCTGAGCTATACCAGCACAAGACGTTCCTCATTTTCTTATGTCACTGTCGGCCAGTTTATAGATGATGTATTGCTATTTAAAAATTCTATAGGGATGTTTTTTTTCATCTGTTAAATGCTGAGTAAACTTCAAAATTGACGCTGAAACAAGATTACATCATATGCCAACACATAACAACATCAATGAGAAAATATAGTGATTTATTTGATCAAAGTCAGGGCAAATGTGAAGTGAAAACCTTGTATTGCATGAACCTTACTAATGGTCATTTTGTTAATGTCAGAGATAATTTCTCTAGCTGAGAATTTGTCATCCAAGAACACAAGTGAACAAACCTCTGAAACATCGGCCAACAAACTCATCTCCTCAAACAGCCACCTCAGTCTTTCATAAAAGGAAAGATATTGCCCTCACATGCTCAGTGTTGCACCACCTTTGATGTTCACTGTCACAAGTCCCAAGCATCCAGCCCTCCTCTGACCGTAATCAGTCAGTTACAATTATCACCATCTTCTCATCTCCCCTTCTCCTCCCCGTGGGGTTCTTTTTCGCTCCGAGTAACCTCATGTAATGTCCTGTCTTATCAGTGGAGTTTGTCAGCTCCATGCTGCGTATTACCCGTCTGCTCTCTAAAGCTCACAGGTCACGTGATGTGTTTTTCTGCTCCTCAGCAGCGTTTGTTTGATTTGGTGATAACAGCATGGGAGCTTATAGGACACATTCATCCATCAGGTGACCGGTCAGGGACGATGAGTAGAGATCTTAGGGAAAGATAGTAAGACAATGGCTGTTTTGGAAACTGCCTACTATACTAGTAGTAAGGTACTGATTTGAATTCAGTATGTAGTATGTAGTAGACAGTATGTGAACAAGAGCAAAATCTGCAATAAGCCAAATCTACCCACAAGTCGAACTGATTCGGGAACATTTGTCAGTATGCAGTGCACCAGTCTCCCATGGATACTGTTTATCACAATGCACAGCTGAGGTGCATTATTGCAAACTACTGTGTTGGAGTTGTATCAGACATTTAATGGCCCATTATATTACAGCTCTTGAGTGACCTAGCACTTGGTCGTTATTGTGGTGATGTTAATTGTTGATGATGATAATGGAAGGTCTTAAATGGTTTGGTTACTTCATTGTAGATGTTCTTTATTTTATTCAAAAAAAAAAAAATAATTCCTTACTTACTTTTGTGCATTGCCTTTACACTGCTTGGCAGTACCTGCCCCCAAATTGACTTGAAGCACTTTGTTGCTCTTACTGATCTTGTTTCCTCTTGTCTAGATCTTTGCATGTGTTGTTCTTGTTCTCGTATGAACGTCGCTTTGGATAAAAGAATCTGCTAAATGAGTGAAGTAATGCAAAAAAAAAAACACAGTTGAATCTTGTAACTTTCAGTAGTTAAAGAGTCAATATCCATCCCATCTTCTCCATGTGTCTTTGGAAATTATGAAATTCAATATAAAACACTTGATTTTTTATATCATAAGGGGATGCTAAAGAAGCAGTTTTGCTTTCAGCTTGGCTGTTGTTTACTTCCGCTTTGCAAAACAGAAAAAAACAGCAATGCCTGGCCCTGCATACTGCATAACAGATCCAACCGAGCAGTCATACTACATACTAACTTCAAATGCAGTATGCAGTGCGTATTGCACACTTACACACTTGTTACACTTTGAGCTTTATGATGTTGGTAAAAATGCAAATCTTTCCTCTAATACACTGTTGCAGTGGTTTCATCTTATGTGATTACGTCAGTTTAGTTTTACTTCCTGCCCCAGTGTTTCCCTCCTCTTTGATTAGTTTCACCTGTGTCCTGTGTCCACACCTGTTGCTCATTAACCAGTGTGTATCTAGTCTCTGGCTGTTTTCAAAACCGCCTGCTACAAACTACCTACGAATGGAGTATGCAGTAAGGACTGCATACTGCATACTGCATACTGCATACTGCATACTGCATTTGACGGTAGTATGTTGTATGACTCTTCTGTTGGATCTGTTATGCCGTTTGCTGGGATAGGCTTTGCTGAATTTCCAGTTTCAGAAAGCGGAAGTAAACAATGGCCAAGCTGATAGTGAAACTGCTTCTTTAGCATCCACTTATGATGTAAAAAGTAAATAAGTGGTTTATATGGAATTTAATAAAGTTCACAGCACCAAAAAACAAGCGAGTGCCTGCTGTCATATACGGAAAAAGAAGAAGCGTAAAGTTAGCGCTGTGCATTGTGGGAAACAGAACGTGAGGAAGACTAGTCCGCTGCACACTGAGAACATTTCCTGAATCAGTACGACATCTCGGTAGTTTTGGCATATTGCAGATTTTGCACTTGTTCACATACTACATACTACATTTTGGCCAGATCAGTATGCACTGGTAGTATAGTGGGCGGTTCTGAAAATAGCCTATGTGTTTCCCCTCTACTGTGTTTGATCATCACATCATTTTAAGTGCCTTCCATCATACCATACCCCCTGTGTTGTATTTCCTCGTTTTTTCTTTTGCACATTTTAGAATTTTGTTTATGGACATTTTTAAGTAAGATTTGTTCTGCAGATGGGTCCTCCCCTTCATTTTTTTTTACTCATTGCAACAGATATGTGGGATTAATAAAGCTCAAAAAGACAAGAGAAGACACAATACTTAATAAAACATGTACATTAAGAAAATCCAAAAATTTCAATACACACTGGGAGGAAACAAAATCTAAAACACAAGTAAAATCTAGAAAATAAAACAAGAAATCAATGACGGATTACAAAACAAAGAAAACAAAAGCAACTCATGATGCACTGCATGCCAAAGTGCTCCCGGTGGCACAGCCAGTGCTGTGTAAATGTGTGTGCAAAGGATTAGTTGATACTGATGTGCACTCAGCATAGAATCCTCTGGCCTCAGTGTATCAATGTGGTGTGAATGGGTAGTGTAAAAGCACTCTGAGTAGTCCTAAGACTAGAAAAGAAGTATAGTCTATTTTACAATGTATGTAAGCTCTGCACATTTGGATATTATACTAAGAAGATATTTAAGTCCCCGTGGCCATGTTTTAATGATACGTGATAGCAGTCAGTTCAACTCTCATGCCCTTTTATTGTAAGGGGGGACAATGCAAAACATGATTTAATGGAAAAGGGTTGCAAAGATTAAGTTTTATATCTTGATTATTATGGTGAGAGTTACATAGTCTTCTCTAAACTCCCACAGTGAAATTTAAGTCCATTGTTTTGAAGGGTTATTATATACACACAGGACATCCTAAGAATTCTAATTTAGCCATATAAGCTGAGCTGCCTCAGGGTGCTTTCAAATATGATAATCTGTTGTCAGTGCCTTTAAGCAGTCGGGGTTCTCTTCGTATCTAGTGAGGTAATCAGGAGGAATTGCTGCGAGTACACACACTCAAGATGTTGTTAATCAAACCTGAACTGATATTTCCAGTATAACAATAATCCTCATCTAATACTATTTGTCAGTGATTGTCTCCAATGAGGAGAAAATGACTTTTAGCCTGTTTCTAACACAACACATTAAAGAGTTGTTGGGACAAGGGATTAAAAAGTACTAGAAACAGTTTCTGATAGCACTTAGAGTTGCCACACGGTCACTTGAAGCATCAAAGGGTGTAAATGAAATTTAAGTGTGGATGTGATACATTTTTAGATTAGTTTGGCACTGCAGTCACAGCACCACCATGGAGTGATACCTAGAGTTACACATTCACCTGTAGTGTGCAAAGGGAGACTGACAACCTCTGACAAGACAGTTAGAGAATCTGTTAAGCTGTTTGAGTGTCTCTCTGAAACCCAACCAGCCTGTCAGTCAGAGAGTCAGGCCTCACTCTGCCTAGACTCTTGTGTGTCTGAAATGTTGTGATGCTTTAAAGCTACCCACTCACTGTCAGACATAGACCTTCACTCTGTCCTGCAGAGCTTAACCCACATTTTGATGTTTTTGCTGTGAGAGGTGTTTGAGGCGTTTCTCTTGAAAAGTAATTGACTATTTTACCAGGCATAATAACAAAGCTAAGAGTCATTGTTATTCATAGATTTTATGATGGTATATCCTTACAACACAAGAGGATATACAGTATAATAAACAAACGTGCACAGTTTGATCAATATTCTGTGACATTATGTCTTCTTCCAACAGTGCTTTGTGGAGCCCCACCCACTTTGGATAATGCCTTCCTGATTGGTCAAAAGCGTACCCATTATGACATCCACTCTGTAGTGCGCTACCAGTGTGCTGATGGCTTCCTGCAGCGCCATGTCCCCACTGCTAAGTGTCGTGCCAATGGCAAGTGGGAGCGGCCAAAAATTATCTGCATAAAATGTGAGTTTTACACCCAAGAGAAAGAGACAACAAGATTTAAAGTAGTAATTCTGTTTGTTAGGTCATCTATATATTTATATTTTTTATCTTTACCACTCACACCATCATATATCTGCAAGTCAATTCACCAACTTTAACTACCTTGAGGATATGTTGTCGCCATGAGGATTCGTGCCTGTCAACATCCCTGATCTCATTATTAATAATAGCAGCAAAAATATCACTCTGGTTGCAGACTGAATTATAATCCCCTGGGGTTGCTTAAAAGTGGCCAGGTCTCCTTTGAAGTATTAAACAAAATATTTTTCGTCTTCAGAGGACAAATAACGGATTAATATAAATATTGAACATACTGCTCCTTGTATGTGATTTCACTCAGCTCGCAATGTGACAGTAAGTTTGAAAAACTGAAATATTGTAGCCTCTCTTCAAAGTGATTAAAAATTATTATTCTTATTTTTTCTCTTCATCTTTAGACAGTGCTGTTTTTATGGCTCAGAGTTACAGTGTTGTTATCATCCATTATAATAAAAAATATTTGTTTGTTGGCAAGATGCAGTAAGGGACAGAGTAGCTTAATTTGGCAGATAACTTCAGGGACAAGCTTATAGTGAGGTGCTCTTGCTGAATGCTCTCAGTCTCCTGAATGTGAGATAAAACAGATTCCCTCAGTGTGGTGGAAACAGTTAAATCCACAGAGAACCCTTTGACCTTTCTGATATTTGGTCCCTGTTCTCTCGACTTTTACCTGGTGTCACCGCTCTGTCTGAATGTTTCTGATTCCTGTCAGTGGATCATCTCTCTCTTACATCACTTTTCCACTCTAGCTTTTCGTTTGATTATCAATCTGTGACTCATTCCTTGAAACCCCCCTGCCGTATTTTAATGTGTCTCATTTCCATCAGCCCGACAGGCCCACCGTTACCGGAGACACCACCACAAGAGCAGGAGGGAACGCAGGAATCACAAGAGGCACGGCCACAGAGAGGGAGGACACCACAGAGGAGAAGGCGGCCATGGCCACAACCACACCAACTTCTGAAACAGATGCTTTTGATTTTTCCTCTGCTGCTGCTGACTACAGTTCGCATTTCTCCCTGCCCTTTTCACCTCTTGACACAGCTTCCCAAAATACTTCTAACCGTACAGAACAGAACTCTTTACCCAAGCCCTCTTTCTGCCCTGAGCTCCACCTCTGGATCTGAGAGTCAGTCTGAATCACAGTGAACTCTGAGACCTGCCAAGGAGCTGCCAGGCCTGAACCCTGGGGGTAAACTTGCTTGATTTTTTTTGTATTTAATCAATTTTCTTTTTTAAAGATGAGATGACACTGACCATTCTTCAGAAAGAAGTTGTTTTCTACAAACCATAAATGAGGTGGAGATTGCTGGAAATGCTGTTTTCAAATTCAAAGGAGACACGGAAGTCATCTTTGCTGTTGGTTTGAACCTTTTTTCTGTTAAACACATTATTCCTTTATGTACCTAGGCCCTCATTTATCAAACTTGCTTACGACCAAAAACTAGGTGTATGATTATGTCCATGCAAAGATCTGCATTTATCTGGACGTGGGCAGAGGGAACACTCAAATCCCACTCCAGGTCTTCGTTCATAATTGACTTGCCTCGTAACTGCGCACAAGTGACAAACTTCAAGGCCAGGCTGCATTTGACAAAATGACCACACCTTGAATTAATTTAAAACAATGAGTAGGTTAACCAGTCTGCAAGTTATCATATTGAATATTTACCATCATCTGCATAGTACAGTTAAAATTAAAATGACAATTGTTTTCAGTGGCAACATTTATCAAAATCTGATAATGCGTACGCCTTGATTGACCCAGCTACACAGGATTCATAGATAACCCATGAACCCTGTTGTACGCTGGTTTCTACACCAGATTGATAAATGAGCGCCATTGTGTTTATTTGTTAACGGCGCTGCTTTTGCTTGTTTTCGATTTCTAAGACATGCTCAACTTGAAGTGATTTTTTTGCTTTCTGACTCAGAGGCATTTGTAACTGACTTATTTAATTGTTAGCTTTGTGTGTTCTTGTCAGTGATAGACTTTTACTTTGATCAACTGTTGAGCTCCCAGAGGAAAACAGAAACACTCATCTCAGTTCAGTATCATCATGTCACATCAGACACCAGTCACTTTTCAGAAGTCAAACTATCTCAAACTGCTCTTGTTGTTCCAGACATGCATCAGTTATTGCTTGAGGGTATTCTGAACCTTTGATTTCAGTTTGTCTTCACTCAGTTCAGTATTTCCACATGCCTTGCATTAACTCATAATTTGTGTTGCTGTAAGAATGTTTGCTGTTAGTTAATGAAAGTGATGTAGCAGGACAAAGTTCCTCTCATTCATCTGTCCATATGACAAGTCCATCAACAATTTATTCCCTGCCATAAACACATATAACTAGAAAAGTGTGAAACTAGATGTTCAGCTTATCATAACTTTTTTCATCAACTAAAATTTGCTCTGCAGCTAGGTGAGGAAAAGCTTGCCTTTTTGGTTGCATAGTTGTTATTTTTTTTTACAGTTTATCCATCATAATAGAACACAGTAAAGGGGCGTTCACATCAAACATGAATAAAATCATTCACACAAATTAATTTCATGTAAAGTCAACGTTAAGATGCAAAATGATGCGAGTAGAGGTCTGGCAGTGCGAATTGGGCAACCCAAATAATTTGCGAGAGTTAAAAAGTCTGAACTCCAGCAAATCTATTGCGCCGCAATAGCCAATCAGCGTACAGATCCTCCAGTGATGTATAGTGTTGACCAGCAGAGGTTCATTCATCTGGAATATATAGGGCAAATTGATTGAAGTGATTTGTAAAGTGCAATATATAAGGCAAATTGATTATATCTCTGTTCGGCTTCCCCAAACTTTGTGACACTACCTTCTTTTTATGCGAGCAGGAATAAACAAGCTTACTGTGAGGAAAGGGAAGAAGGAGGTCGGATTATCTGATGAGTTTTGAAAACGTTGACTGTCACTTGAATCCAATCCTATCAGTTGGACTAGGAAGTTAGCTTTTCCCCCATTAGCACAACTGGTTTCACCATTCAATGTACAACGGTGGACGCGACATTGGACAGACCCCTGTTTAACTGAATGAGTAAGCGTATCATTGTTTAGAAAGTAACATCATCTGATTTCTTATTAATTACTATAACTATTTATTTTACATTATAATGAATGTAAGTCTGAGTTGTGCCAGTGTGTATATCCAATGGGTCCTTTTATCCTCTCTGCCTCAGACACTTAATTATCAACAGCTGGCTTCAATATTCACTAATTACTGGGCGGAGCAGGTGTGTTCTGCTGCTCGTCACCTCTCTTACCTTTGCAATGCAGTGACCTGCTCAAAAGTCTGGATGCCAGTAAAGAAAGGAGAATAAAAGACAGGAGCTAGCTGGGACATTTCACAAACTTTTTCAGTCACCTTTGAAAGCTGAACTGAGCCAGGTCGAGGAGATAAATGAGCCAAGAGGCTAGAACTGATCTGTGACTGAGCATGAGTGACTGTCTGGAGGAGAGAGATTCTTCAGAAAACTGCAAACAATAAAATAAATACTCTTGCTCTGCAAAGAGAGACTCACTTTATAATGCTTACCTTAGAGTGTACACTTCTAAACTGTTGGACTTCATAGAAATTTCAAAGGACTCTGCAGAAACACAAGAAACATGGCTGTATTAAAGGCAAAGACAAAGCATAAAGGGAAGAACTTGTCTTTCTTTATGTGCAGCAGACTGCTCCCTTGTGTTCTCTTTTGTACAGAACCCTGTAGGTTTTGGTTTGGTGTATAGTGTGTCGTTTTATTTTGATGAGCTTCAGCTCTGCTGCTTGTGGCAGTTACCTCTTGCGACTTACTACTGTGAACCCTTTTTTATAAAGGACTTGTTCACTATTTTTTACATGATTATTTTAAATAAAGTGTTAAAGAAACTCTGAATAAACTGATTTTGAATCATATCTACTGTTCTTGTGTGTGATTTATCTTGTTACATTTCTTTTTTAGTGCCCCAAGTTTTTAAATTGTTACTTTTTCATGGGGGTAATTCCCCAGATGACTTTTCTGACAAGTCATTTTCCCACTTATGCCACAGACACCAATTTCTAGGGATAAGCTAAGGAATTGTCATTTTAGCAGTATATTTTAATTTCCTCCATATTAAAAAAAACAGAAGAAAGTCATTTCAATTTAGTCCACATTATGTAAGTTATAGGTCAAATAATGTGGGTCTTATCTTTAGGCAGATTCCCCCTGCAAGTTGTACGTTAGAATTAAGATTAGAACCTCTAGTTTTTAACTGTATGCATTCATTTCCTCCATTTAAAAAAACTGTCATAGTTTATTTTATCTTTTTTTTTATCACTCAGAGAAACTCAGACCAGTCTCACATTGAGGAGGATGTAGGCGTAGGATAAGAGGAGCTACTCTAGGCCAGCACTGGCAGATGAAAGCCTGATGTGGCGAATTGATATACCTTATATCTCAGTGAGTTTTCATCCATTTAAGATGTTAATGCAGATGTTAATTAGCTTTAAACTCCAACATGGGTGTTGGGCAACGCACTCCTTTGCTGGTCCAGTTGCCATCTGGTCCTCTAATTCGTCTCTGTACAGTGTTTCCAGAGAAGGCCTCGTGAATGGTGGAACAGACAGACACCTCCAGAGTGTCCATCCACTTTACAAATCGTTGCGGATCTATCTAATGGGGCCCCTAGGATCTTTTTTATGCAGAGCATTTGTGGCTAGGGTTATGATTAGGGTTAGGGTTAAGATTAGGGTTAGGGTTAGGATTAGGGTTAGGGTTTGGATTAGGGTTAGGATTAGGGTTAGGGTTAAGATTAGGGTTAGGGTTAAGATTAGGGTTAGGGTTAGGATTAGGGTTAGGGTTTGGATTAGGGTTAGGATTAGGGTTAGGGTTAAGATTAGGGTTAGGGTTAGGGTTAAGATTAGGGTCAGGGTTAAGATTAGGGTTAGGGCTATGATTAGGGTTAGGGTTATGATTAGGGTTAGGATTAGGGTTAGGGTTAGGATTAGGGTTAGGGTTAGAGTTGTGATTAGGGTGATGATTAGGGTTAGGGTTGTGATTAGGGATAGGGTTAGGATCATGGTTAGGGTTAAGATTAGGGTTGTGATTAGGGTTAGGATTAGGGTTAGGGTTATGATTAGGGTTAGGGTTAGGGTTATGATTAGGGTTTGGGTTGTGATTAGGGTTAGGGTTATGATTAGGGTTAGGGTTATGATTAGGGTTAGGGTTGTGATTAGGGTTAGGGTTAGGATCATGGTTAGGGTTAAGATTAGGGTTAGGGTTAGGGTTATGATTAGGGTTAGGGTTAAGATTAAGGTTAGGATTAGGGTTAGGGTTTAGATTAGGGTTAGGGTTAAGATTAGTGTTAAGATTAGGGTTAGGGTTAAGATTGGGGTTAGGATCATGGTTAGGGTTAAGGTTATGATTAGGATTAGGGTTAGGGTTAGGATCATGGTTAGGGTTAAGATTAGGGTTAGGGTTATGATTAGGGTTAGGGTTAGGATCATGGTTAGGGTTAAGATTAGGATTAGGGTTAAGATTAGGGTTAGGATTAGGGTTAGGGTTAAGATTAGCGTTAGGGTTAGGGTTAAGATTAGGGTTAGGGTTAAGATTAGGGTTAGGGTTAGGATTAGGGTTAGGGTTTGGATTAGGGTTAGGATTAGGGTTAGGGTTAAGATTAGGGTTAGGGTTAAGATTAGGGTTAGGGTTAGGATTAGGGTTAGGGTTTGGATTAGGGTTAGGATTAGGGTTAGGGTTAAGATTAGGGTTAGGGTTAGGGTTAAGATTAGGGTTAGGGTTAAGATTAGGGTTAGGGCTATGATTAGGGTTAGGGTTATGATTAGGGTTAGGGTTAGGGTTAGGATTAGGGTTAGGGTTAGAGTTGTGATTAGGGTGATGATTAGGGTTAGGGTTGTGATTAGGGATAGGGTTAGGATCATGGTTAGGGTTAAGATTAGGGTTGTGATTAGGGTTAGGGTTAGGATTAGGGTTAGGGTTATGATTAGGGTTAGGGTTATGATTAGGGTTTGGGTTGTGATTAGGGTTAGGGTTATGATTAGGGTTAGGGTTATGATTAGGGTTAGGGTTGTGATTAGGGTTAGGGTTAGGATCATGGTTAGGGTTAAGATTAGGGTTGTGATTAGGGTTAGGGTTAGGATTAGGGTTATGATTAGGGTTAGGGTTAGGGTTATGATTAGGGTTTGGGTTGTGATTAGGGTTAGGGTTATGATTAGGGTTAGGGTTATGATTAGGGTTAGGGTTGTGATTAGGGTTAGGGTTAAGATTAAGGTTAGAATTAGGGTTAGGGTTTAGATTAGGGTTAGGGTTAAGATTAGTGTTAAGATTAGGGTTAGGGTTAAGATTGGGGTTAGGATCATGGTTAGGGTTAAGGTTATGATTAGGATTAGGGTTAGGGTTAGGATCATGGTTAGGGTTAAGATTAGGGTTATGATTAGGGTTAGGGTTAGGATCATGGTTAGGGTTAAGATTAGGATTAGGGTTAAGATTAGGGTTAGGATTAGGGTTAGGGTTAAGATTAGCGTTAGGGTTAGGGTTAAGATTAGGGTTAGGGTTAAGATTAGGGTTAGGGTTAGGATTAGGGTAAGGGTTTGGATTAGGGTTAGGATTAGGGTTAGGGTTAAGATTAGGGTTAGGGTTAAGATTAGGGTCAGGGTTAAGATTAGGGTTAGGGTTAAGATTAGGGTCAGGGTTAAGATTAGGGTTAGGGTTGTGATTAGGGTTAGGGTTATGATTAGGGTTAGGGTTGTGATTAGGGTTAGGGTTAAGATTAGGGTTAGGGTTAAGATTAGGGTTAGGGTTGTGATTAGGGTTAGGGGTGTGATTAGGGTTAGGGTTAGGTTTAGGGGTGTGATTAGGGTTAGGATTAGGGATATGATTAGGGTTAGGGTTAGGATTAGGGTTAGGGTTGTGATTAGGGTTAGGATTAGGATTAGGGTTAGGGTTAGGATAAGGATAAGGGTTAGGGTTAGGTTAAGGTTAGGATTAGGGTTAGGGTTAGGATAAGGGTTAGGGTTAAGATTAGGGTTAGGGTTAGGGTTAAGATTAGGGTTAGGGTTAAGATTAGGGTTAGGGTTAGGGTTAGGATTAGGGTTAGGGTTAAGATTAGGGTTAGGGTTAGGGTTAGGGTTAAGATTAGGGTTAGGGTTAGGGTTAAGATTAGGGTCAGGGTTAAGATTAGGGTTACGGTTAGGGTTAAGATTAGGGTCAGGGTTAAGATTAGGGTTAGGGTTAGGGATGTGATTAGGGTTAGGGGTGTGATTAGGGTTGTGATTAGGGTTAGGGTTATGATTAGGGTTAGGGTTGTGATTAGGGTTAGGGTTAAGATTAGGGTTAGGGTTAAGATTAGGGTTAGGGTTGTGATTAGGGTTAGGGGTGTGATTAGGGTTAGGGTTAGGTTTAGGGGTGTGATTAGGGTTAGGGTTAGGATTAGGGATTAGATTAGGGTTAGGGTTAGGATTAGGATTAGGGTTAGGGTTAGGATAAGGATAAGGGTTAGGGTTAGGTTAAGGTTAGAACCAGAACTAAACTTAAGCAAACAGAACCAAAACCAACCCTCAAGCAAACAGAACCGAACCAGACCCGTACCAGAACCGAACCAGAACCGTACCAGAACTGAACCAGAACCGAACCAGAACTGAACCAGAAACGTACCAGAACCAAACCAGAACCAAACCAGAACCAAACCAGAACCAAACCAGAACCGTACCAGGATGGTACCAGAACCAAACCGAACCAGAACCGAACTCAAGCAAACAGAACCAGAACCAGCACCAAACTCAAGCAAACATAACCGAACCAGACCCGTACCAGAACCGAACCAGAACCGTACCAGAACAGAACCAGAACTGAACCAGCACCGAACCATACCAGAACCGAACAAGAACCGAACCAGGACCGAACCAGAACCGAACCAGAACCGCACCAGAACCGAACCAGAACCGAACCAGAACCGTACTAGAACCGTACCAGAACCGAATCCGAACCGAACCAGAACCGTTCCAGAACTGAACCGAACCAGAACCCAACTCAAGTAAACAGAACCAGAACCAGAACCAAACTCAAGCAAACAGAACCGAACCAGACCCGTACCAGAACCGAACCAGAACCATACCAGAACTGAACCAGAACCTAACCAGCACCGAACCAGCACCGAACCATACCAGAACCGAACAAGAACGGAACCAGGACCGAACCAGAACCGAACCGAACCAGAACAGAACTCAAGCAAACAAAACTAGAACCAGAACCAAACTCAAGCAAACAGAACCAGAACCAGAACCAAACTCAAGCAAACAGAACCGAACCAGACCCGTACCAGAACCGAACCAGAACCATACCAGAACTGAACCAGAACCTAACCAGCACTGAACCAGCACCGAACCATACCAGAACCGAACCAGAACCGTACCAGAACCGTACCAGAACGGAACCGAACCAGAACAGAACTCAAGCAAACAAAACTAGAACCAGAACCAAACTCAAGCAAACAGAACCAGAACCAACTCAAGTAAACAGAACCAGAACCAAACTGGAGCAAACATAATAAATGTCCTCAGGTTGGCATTGAGAAAAATCCGATGCGTCAGCTTGGATGGGCTGATCCGATTTCTCCTCACAGTGAGTATTTGCCCGGTATTCAAGAAGACTCTCTCTGAAGGAACAGATGAAGCCATGATACACAGCCTCCCCTCCATCACCTGTATCCTATATCCTCATATATGATTGGCCGCATGGCCGCCATGCTGACCAATCAAAACAAAGTTCTGCTGTGAGCAGAGCTGGGGCTGAGCACTGTGAGAGCTAAGCAGCGAAAGGAAAAACTGGGAGCCGGCTCTCTCTTGATGCGAGCCGGCTCTTCTGATTCATTATAAAGCATTAGCTCTCAGAGCCGCAGCTTTTGATCATGACACATCACTAATGTGCTTAATCTGTGTTACAATTATGAGGGGGCCATGGACAATTTTCTCACCTGTAAGGGGTCCCTGGCTCCAAAAAGTTTGAGAACCCCTGCTCTAGCTAGTAGGAGTGCAAACTCCCGATAGTGAAAACAAACGGAACAAAAAGAGCGACACAGCTGCACAGCTGCACAGAAACTCCACGTTGTAGACATCCCTGATCATAATAGACATCGCCATGCAGGAAGACAGTTTACATTTTTTAAAATCTCATCTGTGGTTGCATTATTCTATTTCTATTCTATCAATTTGCCATCATTTTTAAGTATGTAAGAGATGATTTCATTGATAGCCATAGACGACATGTCTTTCAATGTAGACTTCCACTGAGAGGAACATATTAGACCATTTAGGAACTAAATTAGGAACTAAATTTAGACTGTCAGACCAGCTTGATCATCAATGAAAATGTCCTGGAAATTTCCTGGAAAATCATCTCTGGAAAAGAGTGGGAGCCCTGACCATGCTTAGGTGGCACTGCAGCTGCTGCAGAAATGTTCTGCTCCTCTGCAGGTTCATCTTCAGTATCACTGTAAATCAAATGAAAACATTTTCAGACTTCACACTCTCACTCTGAGAGCAAGCCGTGAGTCCCACAGAGTGACTGGTTTTTACTGCTGTGTCGACCTTTAAGGGTTAAACAGTAACACTCCATTATCAAAAGCGCTATACAATGCCACACCTAAGAAACGTAATGACATCCTCATGTATAGCTCTCCAGACTTTAATTAGGTATTGACTGAGATTACTCTGTATCTTTTGAAGGGGAACATTTCAATATCTCCTCAATTCAAAAGCCAGAAAAGGCAGAAGAAAATTATGAGACTGTTGGCAGACAATCAAATCAAACAGCAGGCTCTGTAGAAACAGAGAGTGGTTTTATTTTGCCCCTAGTCTCTGCTGCAGTGCCTATTAAAAGAGCTCTGATTGGGGGCATCATCAGAAGAAATTAAATGACTGAAGAAGGACTGAATGTTTCTTGTCACATCTCATCAGTTAACCCATCCAACTCAACCAGAGTCCCCCATTAGAGGAACTGCTGAAGATGATTTGGACACCGGGATATGAGAGCCTACTAAGTGAGCTAGGGTTGAGTTTATCTAGGAAAAAATTTACAAGTCTTTAATCCAAAGATATCTCACTTTCATGTAGCAAGGTCAGATTGGGTAACGTTAAGTGACTGTGACTCTCCAGTGGGAACCAACCAGTGAGTCCGAACCGCAAGACATTGACGACACTCCAGGTGTCTGATCACAAGGTTTAGGTATCTGATGTGGTTGACTGACAATTACAGCTTATGATATTTTAAAATGTCTCACCATGGAGATCACAAGGACTCCAAATACTTCATCAAGATTATCCAAGACTATACAAATTCAATGGGGTATTTGTTTAGAAATGCGAAGTTGTGAAAGGGTCTCATATAACTGTGAGTATTGAGCAGACAGAGCACTTCCTTTAACAGGCAGAAACATTGAGCAGAACCAGACTCAGGTTAGACAGACAGGTCCTGAGACTGTCACTGATACTGCTAATATATGTAGCTAGCTAGCGAGCTAACTACGGGGAAAGCAAGCAGCAAAGTAAAGATAAAGCTGCTCTTAGATCCATGCACAATTAACATTAGTGACTTGCAAAGCCACCATGATATGTACTGTATGCATCACAGAGACCCCCACAGACTCACCTGCTGCAGCTGCTGTTTGAATCAGTAGGAATTACAGTGCGGAGAGGAGAGGCGAGGGCAGTTGGAAGGGGACTTGCAGCTTAAGCGGGCTCTGTTTGTGTGGGGTCCTTAAAAAAAGTGTAGGGGACCGTCCTCTGTGTCCCCCCCACAAATTACTTCCCAGTGTGTCTGTGTATATATCACAAGCATGCACTACTGTTGAAAGTCTATTAAGGTCAGCACCAGCAATATGTTTCTACTACAATTAGAACAGATGTCACCTTCATTACAGCTTGTTGTTCTTTCTGGAGGTGACACACAGCAGCAGCAGCAAATGGGAAGTGTGTTTAGTCAAGAGGGTCAAAGTGTTGTTTTAACTGATGTGAGTGTTGTTGACAGTAGTTGGGTAAGTTGTTAGGCTGAGTCCATCCTGCTTTTTCCCAATCGGGGTCACAGAGGGGCTGGAACCTGTCCAGCTGTCATTGGGCGAAGGCAGAAAGCAGCCAGGATAGGTCCAGGTCCCTATCCCAGGGCCAATATATAGAGAAAATCAAGCATTCACACTACACTAACACCTATGGACATTTCAGAATGACTGTTGGAGTACCCAGAGACAACCAACATATACATGTACATGGGGAGAAAACATGGAAACTCCACGAGGGGTTCAAACCAGAAACTTTCTTGATAGAAGAAAATGGTGCTAACCACTGTCACCGTGCCGCCCAGTATGCCAGAGTCATTGTATGCAAATGCAGTCTCTTGGTGAATGTTGATGGGGTTGAATGGGTAGTTTGCTTACACAGTTTGTATCTGTGTATGGTGAGGTGATCTGTGCAAACATCTAAAAAAGAGCAGGGCACATACCAGGACAGGACCATGATCTGGTGCACAGCTGCTGGAAGGGGGTCTCTGGTGATGGTTGGGGGATGTGAGTACAGAAGTCTTGGGAGATGTAGGTCTGTTTCCAAGGCAACAGCATCATTGTCTGGATCAACTGACCTGATCTTCGCCTGGTCACCCGTTCAATCTGCTCAAAAGCAATTTGCAGCTTTTCTGAATGACAGCTATTAGAGCCTATCTGATTTTCATTTTAAATGCATTTCAAACACTTTCCTTTCTATTCCCTCTCGTCACCTGCTTTGGTCCTGACCACCTCCTCCTCCTCCCCCCAACGATACATCCACTGCACAGGTGATAAACCTCCCCAGACAGATGCCATACTGCTCAGAATGGTAATTTACCTTTAGAAATCAGCCTCTGGCTCCATTGTGTTCACTGAAATGTAGTCAGACCATAAGCAGAGACTCAATAACTCCATCCTATCACCAACACTTCTCACCCCCTTTTTATGTCAAGTCCTATAATATAAAAGCAAGCAGAGGGGAGTGAAGGTGTTCATATCAGAATCACATTTTAAATCAAAAGAGCACTGAATATTATGAATATATAATGCATCTGAGAAGTCTGCCATAAAGGTTGTAAGAGTCTGCAAGTGAGCAGACAGTAGGATTATATTTAATGTGCATAAATGGAATCAGTACAGTCTGTATAAGAAATATTTTAAATTCCAGAAGAGAGAGAAAATCTCATCCATCCCTCTGCAATGAGATACAAATATACACCACTTTTAAAATATTTTACACCAGTACTGCTCTCTAATTAAATATGTATCGCTCCACTCAAGATATAACCATCCTGTTTGTGTATATTCAGCAGAGTTGATCAGCAGAGAACCTTAGGACATTATCTATGACCAGGTCAGGCAGAATGAAGAGACCTTGCTTCTCCTCCTCAGGCCTAATGAACTACCATGTCAAAAAGTGAATGAGTTATCCATCAAGAGAAGTGAAACAGATCCATCTATCTTTGCTCTGTATACCACACAGACAGCATGCCTAACCCAGTTACTGATGTAGTGAGGCTTACAGTAGCGCTATGATGGCAGGAAGGCAGAAGCAGAAATCCAAAGGATGGCTCCAATTAGTTAATTGCTCATTGAAGTAGGACTTATCAGCAACCCCTTAAGCCCAAAGCATCACATTAATATGGCTTTTAGATGTCACATTAAAGGCTTTGTATCACTGCTTGTTAAAAAGGGGCAGATGGTGCATTTGTGTGCTGTCAGATTATGCTAATGCACAACTCATTTACAGAACATGGAGATAGAAACGGCCTTTGTGATAACACGAAGGAGGATAGACCTGAGGAAAATCTTAGGAATGTATGCTAGAAAGTGACTTAAAGCTAAGTCAGTCATCCATTCTTCAACTGTGGATGAGTTATGTCCAGTTCATTACCTCTGAATGTGCATGTGTGTGTTTATCATTGCTGCTTGAGATAAATAAGGGTGTTCTTTGTCCATTGAAAAATATTAGATTTCCGGACAAATTCTGCTAACTAATATGCAAGTATGTTTCTTTCAGTCTGGTTTCATGTTTTGAAACTGAATATGTCACTATTCAAACACACTAAAAGTCAGGTAGTTTTATGCATTGAGCACAGTAATTCTGATGTAAAAAGTAGATCCGTATAGAGGTTAATTAAGTTCAAAGTCAGTCATCTGAGCGTACAGTACAGACTGATCCTCAATAATTATGTACTTTTTTAAGGAGTCTTTTCCTCTCGTTAAGGGGTAACCTTTCTCTGAGTAAGATTGGAAAAGGATGCTGACAAAAAAAAATCATGTTTTGTGTGTAAGCGCATATGAGATCGGAGAGAGTGGGCCTCTGCTTGTCTCTTGAATTTTGTGTGTGTGTGCGTGTGTATGTGTTGAGTCTCTTCTTTTTGGGTTTCAGCCAGTTGGCTGCACATTGTAGAATTTCTTGCCACAGTAATGTTGCAGCGGTTTGGATCTGCTCTGTATTGTGTGTGTGTGTGTGTGTGTGTGTGTGTGTGTGTGTGTGTGTGTGTGTGTGTGTGTGTGTCTGTGTGTGTGTGTTTGTGTGTGTTGACATCATACATATACATTCATTTGTTTTAAAGCAGTTGTTTGTGATGTCCAAGTTGTACTTCAATGTAAAAAAAGATGTAGAGTTTAAAGTTATTCTTCTCTCTGTGAGACTCTTGCACAGTGGTGCTTAAAACTAAATGCAACTAGCTTTAAGCAGCACTGCAAAAACACACACATTTATGCTAACGATCATAATATATAACATCTTCTGTTAGCATTGTTATCATCAGTGGAACCAACACCGATTAGCATGTTAGCAAGGTATCACTTTAAAGTAGAAACATATCGGCAGGTGCTGTAGATTCTATATGTAAAGCTGAGATGACTGGAATGGTTTTGTTTCTTTAGCATCGCTCACAATAGATGATCTGTGTTGGTGTTAGCTCTTTCAACATCATTATAATCCAATCAAACATGTTATCGTCTGAGACAGTTTTACCTCATATGTGCCTCCTCCCAGGCACAATTTTAGCACAGGATAATCATATTTATCTAGTTTATTTACATTTCAGATTTTTCTTCTACTCTGCAGGTGCTGGAATCTAAATCCAATTACATGAGACGTGAAAGGGAACATGCTGGACCACAGTAATCCATCATTGTCGAGCAGGACTGAGATCTCTGGTGAAATATGATTTTCTCTCTGTAGAATAAGTTTCCAACTCCATAAAGCATGAATTAACTCCTGCATTGGCCAGCTACAGCCCATTTACCAGATGGTGGATGTGGATGGAGGGTGAAATTGAAGAACACAAGACATAACTTGATGGAGCTAAAAACAATACGTTTGGTCCACTATAAGGCAAATAAATGATTCTCGAACCCCAAGACTCCTTGTTTCTTGCTACTACTTGGAGGATCTTGATGCAACACAAATAAGGTAGCTAAAAATGATAGAACTTAAAAACATACCGTGAAGCTTATGAAACAATTATGAATGTTGAATGTAATGAAATGCATATTGAGCATCTCTTGTGAAGAGCAAAATACCAGCCGTAAGTGTTTTCTTCTTCCTCTCTCATATATTTGCTGTTTCTCACTCTCTCCTGTTGAATAGGGAACCAAAATGCCAGAAAACAGTTTGTACCTTACTCTAGATAATTTATTTTCCTGATGTTTAATGGCCGTCATAAAATAATCAGAACTTAGAGGAAAGTATTGACCATTGTTGTAGTTTTTGGCTCATGTCCCATGACTTTTTCACAACAGACCATTTCCCCTCATCTTCCACGATGTGTAAAACATTACAAGTACCATTAACCTGAATGGATCTCATTTAACTCAGTCATAAAATAACACTTAACAGGTATGACTTCTCGTGCTGATTCAAACACCACCTACCTACAAATATTTATTGTGTTGTTCTATTAAGGGTAAATTCCACAAATACAACAATAACAAGAACTGTTTTAAAGGAAGGGAATGGGGAATTGCTAAAGCATCAACCCTCACAGTTTATATGAAACTAAAATTGCAGAAGGGTGAGCAATTTGACTTATGAGTGATCTTCCCATGTTATCAAAATTGTTTCTTATCTTTTTTTCTCTTGTACATTAATTATGGTCAACACATGACTCATATGATTTACTTTTTAATGAATTGTCTCCTGATGCTATCCACTGAAACAATCTTTCACAAACTGTATTCAGTCTGCCCAGTCACATCATTATTGATTCTTCCAGCTGTTATAAAGTATGCTGGGCTGCAGGGCAGCTTAGACAGCAGCAATTTAAAAAAGCACGGAAGAGACTAACTTCGCTTCTTATACCTCCATTCATTACTGCTCTTTGACTCTTTCTCCCTCAAGCAACACTGTGAGTGGTTTTACATTTAACCGTTAATAAACATTTTGCCGTTTAAAATTATCTCATAATATATATATTTATTAATTATTGCATGTAATTATGTTCCGCAATATTAAAACGTTGCCTTACAATGTGAAAAGGTGCGTTCAAATTAATCCATGAAGGCATGCTTGTGAAAGTAGTGCAATTGGCATTGCCAGCCTAGACTAGCTCACAGGTGTTCCATTACAAACATGCCAAACATTGAAACAAAAAAAATGCTTGTTTTGTTGAACATGTGCTCATTTTAAATGTAATGCCAGCAACACATTTAAAACAAGTTGGTGCAAGGCCACAAGACAATGAAAAAATGGTGTCATGCTATAGAAGAAAGCCTGAAGAGACATCTCAAAAATAATGAAATGAATATGAAACAGGTTTGATTATATGACTTGGAAAGAAAAGGACTGAGGCTGAGTCTCTCAGAAATAAATATAGAAAGACAATGTCCTCTCTTTGAGACACTGTTTAAGCAACTTTAACAAGCTGAACAATTTCAGAATCATGTTCCTCAGCATGAATTAAAAATAATTTTGGGATTTCATCATCTACAGCACTTAGTATAGAAAGATTCAGATAATCTGGAGAAATCTCTGTTCAAAAGGGACAAGGCTGAGACCAATGCTGGATGGCTGTGATCCTAGGTCCACCTGTGGCTCTACATTTAAAACAGACATGACTCAGTAGTGGAGCTCACTGCATGGGCTGAAAGTCAGTGCCAAAAACATTGTCTGTGAGGACTGTTGGGCGCTACATCCAAAAATGCAGGTTAGAACTGTACCATGAAGAAATGTAAAATGCATTAAGTGTGCTGATATCCTGCTCTCTATACTAAAAATGTAAAATGCAAAGAAACCATATATAAACATGATCACTAACACCAGTAACTGTTCTGGGCCTGAGCCCATTTATGATGGTCTCAGGCAAAATGAAAAACTGTCCTGTGGTCTCATGAATCAAAATTTCCCATTCTTACAGGAAATCATTGATGCCACATCATCCATTCTACTGAAGAAAGGGACCACTCATATTGATATCAGTGCACAGTTCCAAAGCCAGCATTCTCAATGGGGATGCTTATGTGTCCATGGCATAGGTAGCTTACACATCTGAGAGGGAATAATTAATTCTGGACAATACAGCTTTTGAAGCAAAATATGCTGTCATCCAGACAATACCTACTTTCAGGGAAGACCTTTCACATTTCAGAAAGACAATTACAAACCACACTCTGCACATATTACAACAGCCTGACTCTGTAGTAGAAGAATCTGGTTGCTAAACTGGCCTGCATGACTCAACACCCATTAAAAACATTTGGCTCATCATGAAACGAAAAATCTGACAAAAGAGACCTTGAATAGTTGAGCATCTGAAATCCTACATCATGCAACAGTGGGACATTTCACTTGCGAAACTCCAGACTACTTTGTTCCAAAATGTGAGTGTTGTTAAAAGAAGCGGTGATGCACACAATGGTAGACATGCCCCTTAGAGAGAGGATAATGAGCAAGGATAGTAAATACAAGAAACAAGATTAATACATTATAAATTGACTTCCTCTTCAAACATCAAACACCACAGAGCATATTAAAAGAGACCCCATCTATAATTTAAAATACAGCTCGACACTTCTGGGGACTGTTGAGGAAATACACAAATAAACCATGATGAGTGAATCTGGTGGTCCAAAGCAGTGTGTCGCTCTGACATTTAGTTATGTAAAAAGAAATCTGGAAAAGCTAAACTAACTGTGGAAAGATACTATCAATGTACCTCATATAAGGGTCCTTGTGCAGCACTTTTTGTTATTTCTTTGCTTGAAAAAGAAGCATATGGTTCTTTTTTCCCTAAACCACACTCAACTCCTTGTTGAGAGAAGCTGTTTGTTTGATTACCCCCGGTGGTGGAGCCAATTAAAAATATAAGCCCAATTAGTCCTGAAGTGTGTATTTTTTTACTTAATGATGCATAATGAGGTTGTTACGAGAGGAGCTCCTGTGATGACCAGAATCATTTATATGGATATCAGCTTAACCAGTTAATTACTCTCTGGCTTTTATGCTTACATAAAAAAATACAGTGGAAAAATACAGGCTCTGTAGAGTCACAGTGTCCCCGTCTGGTGCAATCATGAGTCATCAACCCTAAGAGATCAGCTGGAGTTTGCTTTAATCTTTCCAAAAAATGAGAACTTGCAACATTCAATTACATACATTTGCACATTTATATTACGCGATTTGACATCTGTGTATTATTCAGACAGTGTGACGATGTGAGTGACAGTGTGCAAGTTCAAACTACAAATGAGCTAGCTTAAAGGCCAGTTAAGTGATGTAGTTCACAATTCATGAGCTCTTTCCAACCCAAATGGTCGAGGCAGATGGCTGTCTAACACGAGTCTGGTTCTGCTTGGGGTTTCTGCCTGTTAAGAAGTTTTTCCTTGCTGCTGTAACTAGTTTAATACAGTGTGGTGCTCTACTCATGGTGGATTGAGATTAAATGAGTGCGAGTCTTGATCTCCTCTAATTTTACATAGAGTACGATCCAGACTTACTATGTTAGTAAAAGCATCTTGAGAAAGCATTTGTTGTGATTTGGCACTGTACTGTACAAATAAAGATTGATTGATTATTTTACATTTGAAACAAAGTTCATGGTCCATTAAATCAACGTAAAAGAGGATGTTGGTGAGATGGTTTTCACATCCCCTGAAACAAAGATGCTAAGCAGAAAGAAACACTCAACAAACAGTAAAAATGTAATTATTCTCTATTCTCAAAAAAGGTACACCTGTCCAAAAACTATCAACCATTTTTGAGTTTGTTTAAAGTTGTCCTGATTCATTAATAAAACTCTTTCAGATGTTTCCAAGAGCTGACTTCATCAGCACTGCCAACCCTATCTGAATTGCTAGCAACATTAGCAATGCCAAATGCCTGCAAGCATTTAAAATCTGACATTGGCTTCCTTATATTGATCTGCAGTTTAATTAATATAAACAAGAGATTGAAATATCTTATGTTATTTTATTTAGTAACAGGAACTACTAAGTAAGGGTGATGCAAGAATACTGGTGAAAAAACGAGGTTATTACAGAGTCGGAAGTGAATAGATGAATGAAGCCAACCACCTCCCACACGATAGGTTTTTACCATGAAACATGTCCACTATTTTTCTGGCCTCGGTTTAACAATTTGTTCTCTGGTGTTCTATCTACACAAGCTGTCTTTTTCAAGAAAACACAACCAGGAGGCCGATTGGTGTGCTAAGTTTGGAGGCCCCATTATGCAGAGAAGACTGGCTGAGGGAGGTTTTTGTAAACACTTCAGTAGAGAGAGATCACTGCTGGACATCTTTGAAGTTGTGTGTTTCCCGTCCATCAGCCAAGCAGCACCAACAGAGCTGCTTCCTTTTGATCAGTGACGCTGGAAATGCCCATCCCCACCTGCTGCATGGACCGAGCTCTCTTTGGGGAGCTGGAGAGGATAAGGAGGAGAAAACTTCAGAGAAACAAAGAAGAAAGAGAAGAACAGTTAATATGTGTTGAAGACAAAAACAGTCTTCTGGTTGTGGATTTTAGTGGGATACGAACAATACCAAAAGAAGTTTCTTCTCAAAGTGTTTAATCCAGTATTTTATTTCTGTTTCCGACTGCACAGCTATCGACAGCATTTTTCTCAGAGGAAAGCTATAACAAAATCAAAAATATACATATTTCATATAAGGTAACAATGGATATTTCACCCGTATACCAAATTAAATTAAATAAAAGGCATCTATCTGTACTTGCTAAGCTGAATGAACATTTTCCATGTACACCCTTGTTTGTTTATGTTGTTTAGCTCTTTCTGAGAGGTACTCTAAATCAGTCATGCCTGTCTGAATCCATACTGGCTCTGATCCTGATGTTTGAAAAAGGAGGCAGGAGAGGCTAGCATTAGCAGCACATGCTATTATAGCTAAGCCTCCTATTGAGCACCTTGAAAAGGAGTGAATGAAATGAGTGACTTCAGCCTCAAACTTTTTCCTCAAGTTCAACAACTCACTCCCATGCTACATAGCCCTATTGCTGCCTCCTGGCTGGTGGTGTGTAATTCACTATAGCTGCCAATTAATTGCGCTCTGAGTGGCTCCTATCTCTTGTATTAAAGAGGAGCAAATGAGCATGTGCAACTTGTAACAGGAGTCAATGGAGCCCTGAAGGTTTAATGGAATTACATGACTGGTCAGTAACTACAGACAAGTACAACATTTTTAGTCTACATTTTTAAAGCAGCTTACTCACTGGCCATACAATATTTACCTTAATTTGTTTTCATAAACTTTTGTATATTTCAATCTTATTTTTAAAATCATATTCAGTGATAGTCTGCCATTTTCTTTATTTCCCAATGCTCTAAGCTAAATCCTTCATCTAAGTTTTTTTTTTTTTTTTCAGAGTTGTTGGTTTGTTTGTGGCTTTGTCAACTTCTGTAAAACTTTAACTGGACATATATCTGGGTGTCTGCACTGGCTCTTGTGATTTTTAAAAGTCACACAGTACTGTACACTGGTCACCAACAATGATGAGAGGAGGTGGGGATTGCTGACACTCTGTGTGAGGTGATAATTAGGATTATATGACATGTGCCATTACACTGTAACCCATAAGCTGATTAATGCTGATTTATGCCTCATTATGTTGATTTATTACAGAGCTGCTGGCTGACTGTAGAAGAAGATGGTTGGCTCCAATAAGAGTCTGTTGAAGTTTATCCCCTTTATGAAAGATTTGAGTCACTCTTACAGATATTGCTACTTCTTTATTGTACAGAGTTATGATCATTTTTATTGCAAAAGTTTAACCAGTATCAACCAAGCGTGCCGGACACGGCCCTGGTGGTGAGGCTTTCAGCAGTGTGTCTGCCCCCTGGTGGCTGGCTGCAGTATAGGTCCAAAAATCTGTCTCGCCCATTCATTTGAACGGGGGAACATCTTCTGGTACACTCAGCTCTTTTACACCTTTTACAGCTCTTTTACACCTTATTGTCATTACCTGTGAATTTGAAGGATGTGCCAGCCCCTTGAGGATGAGGAGGTCCTGCTCCCTTTACTGAGGTGGTTGTTTGGATTACAAGGCTCCTTTTAAACAATGAGAGGATAGCACAGTCCGCAGAGGAGGGAGAAATTAAACAGAGCAAGGGTATTCTGTTAAGAGGAAGAGGTCTCTGGTGTCATAGCTGGCAGTGCTGTAGAGTGTAAACACTGCTGCTTTAGTTTGTGATACAACCAGACCTCTGGACAAAGTCTTTGATCAGAATGTTGTCTCTCTGCTCTCTGCTCTTGTCTGAAATTGAATTTTGTCTGTAGCAATGAAAAGATGTGTGGCAATGATGAAACCAAGAGTGGAGTGAAAGATTTGGGTTCAGACTGCTGTTTCATAATGATTTTTGGAAAATGCAATTCTTAACCTATGCTTCAGAGGAGCCACCATCACTGTAGTAATACCGATGCTACAGTTACATGAATTTTGCCCAACACTGAAAGGGGATTATACTGGCTTCTCCCAACGTCAATCCCAGAGTTTCTTTTGTAATCACCAAGCGGCAACTTCTGGCCGCGAGAATTGAAGCCAATGTGGATGTGTTAAAAACTGCAGTCTCTTGAGTGTCCACTTGAGGCTTGCTCCGGAAGTACCGGAAACCACATACATACCAATTCAAAAATGCAGATCCTTACAGCAGAAATGACATTTTTACAGCCTGGAACAATAAACAAGTGTAGCCTAGATAGCTAATTTCTCGATCGGCACACATTGTATGGGCGGTCGATTTTTTCATTATGTGACAATTTCGAAGATATTAAGATTACAATTTGTCCATTATGAGAGGCACAGCTGACCTGATTTACAGGCGGGAACACTGTAGCTGTTGGCTAGGAGGCTCAAAGCCTGCCTCTTTACCTCCGGGGGTTGACAGAAGTTAGGTTGACTTCATCATTTTCAAAATGGCTCCTGAAATTGGATTCAAAACAGCGCTTCAGAAACAAATGGGTGATGTTACAGATACATTATTTATTATTTACATTATTTATACAGTCTAAGGTAATCCCTGTTTGACATTTTGTGGTTATGTATTCGTATGGTGTGTGTGTACAGAGGTCCGTTGTTGGTTAATAAATCCCATGGTAAAAAACAGCCAAGAGATGGTTTTCAAATAATGTTCTTGAAATCACAAGAACACTACTTTCAAACAGTCAACTATAACTGCAACAAAACAAAATAAGCTAATTTGTGATGACACAGTAGCTACACTTTGCACCAAAATCTTTGTAGTATGTTCCTTGTACATATGTTAGTTCAAAGTCATGTTGAATACAAATATTTTTGTTTTTTCTTAATCATAAAACGTGTATAGTACAGGGAATTATCAGGCCCGGACTCTGGGAGCATCTTTAAATACTAAACCAAACTTTCTCTGCTCCCTCCAGATCAGTCTTAGATTCTCCTTTTATCACAGACCAGCTAACAGCATCTTGTCTCCTCCTCTCTCAGCTTCATTCATTAAAGATCACCTGCCTCCACCTGCACAGCTTCATTACTCCCTCATTTACAGCCTCTCTGCTCTGCTGACTCTTCTTCTTCAACTGGTTCACAACTCTCCTGCTGCTGTTGTCTTGAACCCTACCTAAGTCTCCTCTACCTTGTCTTGGCTCTTATTGTCTACCCCATCCCTCCTCCTCGTTTACTCAACCCTTCTTTAAGGAGGTCAAACACAGTGACAGCAAATGACTGGGAGCAGTGTGTTGATTGTCTTTAGGTCCTTATGTCAGTCACTAATGAGTCAATGAGTTGAAGAGTCTGTGTTGGCAACATAACTGACCCCCTGACACACACACATCCCTTATACACAGACACACACTGATTATAGTCCAACCTAGCAACCTATATACCCACTGCTGCTGAGTTACTGTTGTCAACCATGTGGCTCTTCCGAGAACTGACGATGCATATTAAACTAATAATAAGAAAATGCCAGCACGATGGCAGCATCCTTTGATTTGTTGTATGTACTCAATGAGGTTGGGCTTATTCAGCATATCAATATAATATCAACATAAGTTACAACATAACGTTTTTCATTGGCCATGTTTGGTGCACGGTATACAAACAAAAATAATAGATACTACTAACCATAGAATGAATTAATTGAAATGTACACATTTATGCATTTAAATATCAATCAACGTCTTCAACCTCACCCAATGTTTACTTTATTTTATTCCAGCTGTATGCTTCCCTTCAGTAGATCACCATGTTACATGACTGAGATATCACATTTCTCCATTTCCTCCAAGAACAGCAGAGTGTCCAGCTGTGCTGCTCTACATGTTTTGTATTCTGTTGAACCAACTCAAAGTGAATGAAACAAATCTTTGGGGGATTGATTTAATTATGATTTGTTGCCACTCCAGCACTCTCTTTGGCTGCCAGTCCAGCACTTTTGTCCAAACTAGAATATCGCTGCAGCTGTTGAATACAATTTTGAACAGAACTTTTTGGTCCCCAGAGAATGAGACTTTGGAGATTCTCTCTTCCTGTAGCTCCACCATGAGGTTAGCACACACTGTTCTGGGTGTAATCTCTGTTGAATGGGTTTAAATGAAAGTGATATACATATACCCCTTTGGGAAAATGTTTAATGATTTAAGAACGTTTCACCTAGGCCTATGTAACACTCTCCAATAATCAAAACTACAGCCAAATACCTTTTATCCCTTACGTCATCAACCTCAGTAATTTTTGAATGTTGAATCCAAATAAGAAGTGTAGGAACAATAATACTTCCAAGATAGGGGACATGGTTAGTATTAGTTTCATTTTATTTAACATGTATTTAGAAAAGTTATCTCTTTGAGACACTTATTCTAATTTCTTGATATCAATATGATTTGAAATGATTGCAGTCAGATAAAAATGTCAGTGTTATTCCCTGTCTGGGGGTGGTCGAGACCCAACATGAAAAAGACCCATTTCCCCCAAGTCCCAAGCAGCAACAAGAAAAAAATAATATTAAAAATTATAACAAAGGGAGTTTATTACATGAATTATATTGACTTACAACATTCCTAGCTGAGGCAAAGCAACTAATCTGAAAAATCAAAGCAACCAAAGTACAATTACTGAAAGATAAGCGTACTTTATTAATCTGGAAAATTCATTTTTTTCACTCCTGTTCTCTTTTTTTAATCATGCTACACACATAGCTTGATAGATATATACAATCATGCAATAACATGCTATGGACATGCACCAAGGGAGAGATGTCAAAGTTAGGAGGCTGCCATAAACCAGCACCTCCTGCACAGTTGGGGGTTTGGTGCCTTGCTCAAGGACACCTCTGCAGCACCCAGGCAAATGGACCAGCACCTCTCCAGCCACCAGTTGCCAAACTTTGTCCATACTACACCGGCGAACCCTCCAGTTCCCAAGTCAAGTCCCTATGGACTGAGCTACTGCCGCTTACCTCTCCAACTAACAAAAACAGGAGAAAATGAGATCAAATAAACTGGTGATTCACCCATACACAACTTAACAGAAAAAATACATGCTGAGAGCAAAAGCCTAATGCGGCCAGTTGACAGAAGAGGGAGCTGGGATTCCTGTGCTGCTGCTGTAACGTCACCCCTCAGCTGATAGCGGAAAGACCTCTGGCCCAGCCTATCATCTGTTGAGCTGAAGTCTAACCAATCATCGCCCCAAGATGAACATCACCTGTTGGAAACACAAGAGAGGCAGCAACATGCAGGCACATTTCCAACACCAACTGTAATGAATATATGTTCACAAAAAAACACACATCATGCTGATGACAGAATTGGCTCAAAGCACTGCTGTGTTACAGAAAAGCCCAACAAAGCTGCTTCCATGTGGACTGTCTGGCATTGTTCACCAGAGTTTCATTCAATATAAAGAGATATCCAACAGATAAATGGCACATTACACTCTTAAATCTATTTCAGAATTGTTTCATTAGTACGTCAAAGTAATTATTTCAAGATGAAGATTAAATATTGAGCCACACTCTGGGTGTTTAACAATCATTCATTGTGTCTTCTCTGCAGAGAAGACAGAGCAAAGAGATGAATATTACAACCTCTGTCTGTCTATGTCTGTTGAACTTTTGTTTCCCTAACAGCTATAAACGAGGCAGCAGTCAATGTTCTACTTATTTAACAATGTTCAGTGACAAAAGTAATGTTGTAATGGTTTGAAATGTCTGCTTCACTGTCTACACCATATTTGATATCTTATTGTCATTATAAGGCACAATCATGGTGTTCTGATAACTTTGTTAACATGCTTTCACAATCACACAGCCTAGTGAATTTGTGCAGTTGTTAAATGCTTTATATCATTATGGCTGAATAGGTTATTGTGATTATTACAGAGCTGAATTCTGTGCAAATAGCAGCACAGCCTCGGTCTCAGAGGGGAAGAACATAGTAAACTATATTTATAAATCCTCCCAGGGAAAAACACATTTCTGTGCTGTGTCTAATCATACCACTGGCTTTCAGGGGTGGCTGGACAGTGTTTGAAGAAACTAAATCTCCAGGGATTAATTTCTCTCATGCTTTGCCTCATTAAGGTATTAACAAAATGTAATAAACTCATGCCAGAGGATGCTTCTAAGCAGCTCCAGCAGCACATTAAATATGTGTTTAATCTAAGCGTAATATATTATCTGCACAAAATAAACACATTTACTCAGCGCTATAAGGCCCAGGGATCAATATAAGCTGTTTCTTTGTTTACTCTCTTGTTTGTTGTTTGATTGCCTCTTGGTCATTCTTAGAAGTGGAGATGCAATAATAGCTGAAACGTAAGGAATTAGTAAGAGAAGCAAAAAGGAAGCTCTGTCTCAGTCATCATCATCATCATTCATTGGCTTTGTCCTTTGAAGAGTTTGTGGGTCAAGAGCTGTGTTGGGAGTTAAGTAACAGGAAGCAGTTTGTGAAGCTACCTGACTAACAACGGGTAAATGGGTTTGGTAACACTTAATAATGATGGTCCAGATTTTATTTTAGCAAATTAATGCTTACTTCATGTTGACGTAAACATGACTCCTGATGAATTTCAGTTTGAACCAAGCGGCAACCCGGTCTAAAAATATGAGTCAATGCGGAAGTGTTAAAAGCTGCAGTTCATTGAGGATCCACTTGAGGCTGGCTCTGGAAGCACTGGAAGTCACATACACATGAATGGGAAAAAGAGCATATTTGCAGCAGAAATAAACATGTTTACAGCCTGGTACAAAAGGTGAGTGTAGTCTGAATAACTCATTTCTCAATGTCCTCTCACTGTGAGGGGGATGAATTTTTTTCTAACGCAGCAATTTCGAAGATATTGAGATTAATAGTCTTCCAATGAGAGACAGCTGCCTGCAGGAACACTGCGGCTGTTGGCTAGGAGGCTCAAAGCTCACCCCTTTACGTCACACTGGCTTGACAGAAGCAATATGGCTGCAGCTGCCAATTGGCTCCAAAACAGCGTTCAGAAACAGATGGGTGACGTCACGGATACTACGTCCATATTTTATACAGTCTAGGGTTTGAACTCATATAGGATACTACTGTACTCATCATGAACTAATAATCCAGTTAACATGACTTCAGGGAATTAATGCGTGTTTAAGATTGGGACTACGATTAATGTAAAGTTTTTCCATGGTTTCTGAATACCTAGATTAATCATGAATTTCCGTGTTTATAGAGCATCCATTGAAACATATAAGCTCCTACTGCATGTGTTACGTGCCATTGTTACGATCCCAAAGGTAGCCAGGGGATGAAGGGGAGTAACAAATAAATTAAAGCTGGGGAAAAGAGGAGAGGAACCAAGAGTAAGCACATCAAAAGTAGTTTAATAACAAAAGTTACACTAATAACACTATCTACTTGAATAACTGAATTAACCACAACAAGAAAGTAACACAAAGCCAGAGGCATTCAGCAAACACTCCTTCCACTGAAGGTCTAGTCACAAGACTCAAGAAGACATCCACACGTGCTAATGCAGCTGAAGGCCTACACTCAGACTGGCCACTGATTGGAAATCAGGTACAGGTGTGCCCAATCACCAGCTGCTGCAGTGAGGCTGGGAGCACAGAGAGACAAAGCAACACCAGAAAACTATGGCACGTAACAGCATGTTTGAATCATTATTCTATACATGATGCAAAGATGTACATCTTAATAATTTCTTTCTTGGTTGGTGAATCAAGGGATCTCTTCTCGCACCGAGTGAACTATAACACAACATCGGGTCATCGTCCAGTAATATTGAACGATTCGTATAATAAGTTTGATTTTTGTCGTGGGATGAACTTTTAGTGTTTAGGTCAGCCCCAAGACTGGACCATCCTCTGTCTCTCTCATCCTCTCATCCTCCTCTGTTCTGCTATTTGAATAGAGAGCCGTGGAGCGCTCTTTGGTTCAGTGAGTTTGAAGAAATGAGCATCACTCTGTCGCTCTTCCACTCATCGCGGCTGATGGCTTCACTCTAACGGAAATGTGGACTTTCCTCTATTCATAGCTCTGTATCACAGCGGCTCCTGTGAGGCTGCTGCATTGTTCTATATTCCTCCGGACTGGACCTCACTGCATCAAAGTGAGAGTGAGTGATTTGGCCGCTCCTTCCGGCATATAAATTTAGTGTATGAACAGCAGCCTGTCCTTTTAATGGTTTTGTCCTCCAATAAAATCAACATGAGGTGTTATAGGAGATGAGTTTGTAACTACAAGGTTAAGATGTGGAGCTGTTTAGTAACTCAGGAATTATCTTTATATCGCTATGGTTAGTAGGGGTTTTCATTTGACATGCTGTAAATGCAATTACTGAAAAACTTTTGCCTCATACATCCAAACTCCCCTCATCACCTCCTTAGCCTTGTGTCCTCTGATCTAGTCCGCTGAGACTACATCGACTTTGTTGTGCCCAGAACTGAGGTGTGTTGTATAATAAAAAAAAAAACTAACTAATCAAACTAACACGGTCACTTTAAGATCTGTTTGACTGTAATTTCACCTCTTTCAGTAAACAATCCTTTTCTTCTTGCTGGAAGCCTCTGGGTGAGGCAGATAGAGGCAGAGAGAGCTGCTGGATGGGGGATAATATAAAGATAGTAAAGCTGAACTGTTAATGTTGCCAGTGATCTGATATCCTGGATGGCATTTGAACTTCAACAAATGACTCTCTGAAGTTAGTAGAGAACTTTCTGATAACAGCGCCTCTGATCAGAGTGAAGACCAAGGACGTCTACACCGTTATTAAATGCAACAAGGCTTTAGAGGGTGATTGGTCAGTTATATGTGGTAGGGGATAAAACACAAAAACAGCTTTGGCTGACTGCAATGTGAGGGTGTCCGATGAGCAGAGTTGCTTATGACCTCCTGGGAAATTAAGCAGTGGTTCAACCGAGCAGTTTGTGACACAGTTACTAGCCTCTTTTCCTCTCTCTGTGCACTCTGTTTGACACTTACCCTGGTTTTCTTGCTCTTCATATGTGTGGCATTTGCACAGGCATGTGATGACACAAACTCTCAGTGAGACGACAGTAACTACAAGCTGTTCTAAGCAAAGATCATCCCACAATCCTTTTCTCTATCCCTCCTTAACTTCCAAGGTGTCATCTGTGTGATCCTTGATGTTTGAGGCCAAGCCAGTACCTGCAGAGAGTCTGTGTCTTCCCAGCTGATGCAGAGCAGCACCCAGCTTTATTCTCATTCTATGACTCACTTTAGATAAAATATTCCCTACTTAGTGGCTGGCTTTAAGTGTGTCTTTGTGTGTCTGAGTGTGAGCTGTTGGTCACTTCAGTATCAAGTTCCTGTTCATTGTTAGTGTACTTCAGGCATTTTCAGTACCCCTCTGCTTCTTTCTACCTGTTGCTCCAGCACACAAGGTCTCTGCATCCGTCTCTCTTTTCCCTCATAAGTCTCTTTATTTTGACACTATCATTCTCTCTCTCTCTGGATCACAGACTCTGCTGTTTAATGCCTTTATTCACATGGGAAGTGTTCATTTATTTGCAATAACCAGTTCACTAACCCTGTTTTCACATTTTCTGTGGGATGAGGCTCTAAAACAGATGAACAATATTCCTTCAGAGTAGGGCTTAACAGCTCTACTCCAGCTATGGATGAGGCAAAATAAAGCAAGAGAGAGAAATACAGAGAGTGAGGAGAGAGAAAGGAGATAGCTAACAGAAATGTGTCATCGCTGCCTGGATGCGCTATGCGCATAGGTACAGACACTTGTAGCAGAAGTCTTGAATGGACAGATATTGAATTTTTGCACTTGAGTTTAGTCCAAGCAAGTGAATTGGAAACTGTGAATGCTCAGACATTCTGCAGAGATAAGAATATTTCTACAATTGACTCTGCCATGCTTAGAGCAAATAAAGCCACCCTGGCTCGGGGCGAAATAAACAGGGGGCAGCCAACTGCACAGAATCGGTGCAGAGGATATGACTGGAGTTCAGTGCTTTGACTGGTGAAGGCCATCATATGCAAGTCCTTAGATGGAAGTGTGTGGTACTATGTTTGGCTATCTAGTTATATTTAATTATGTTGTTACTTGTATCAATTGACTTGTATCCTTTATTTCTACAATGGAAGAAGAGGTATTCATAACTGGGGGAGGTTGTCAGGGTGCCAATCACAACAAATGTTTTCTCAAGACACTTTTACAAACATAGCAGGTCTAGACCATACTGTATGTTAAATTATTAACAAAGACCCAACATCAAGACAGGATAAGATCCAGTCCCATCTTACTGACAGGACTCGATCTAATCTCATCTTAATCCATAATGGGCAATGCCCCTCACAGTAATAAGCTAGTTACAGCAGCAAGGAAAAACTTCCTTTTAACAGGCAGAAACCTCGGGACAGAACCAGACTCAGGTTAGACGGCCATCTGCCTCGAATGAGTCTGGCTTGGAAAGAGGGATAGAGGAGAATAAGAGTTGGAGAGAGAGAGGGAGAGAGAGAGAGAGAGAGAGAGAGAGAGAGAGAGAGAGAGAGAGAGAGAGAGCAATGATAGTGATAAGACAGATAGTAACAAAGGTGCAAAAGGGAAACAAAACTGGCCCCAGGTGGGACAGCCGTCACACATCTGTGAGTGTGGCAGTGGAGTAAGCTTGCAGTTCATCTTTTAGACCTGACAGTATGTGCAGTTACACAAAGGTTTTACCACTGCCCACCAGAGAGCGTCACTCTGCATGACTGACAGTTCCATGTCCCTCTACTTCTCCACCCTGACACCACTGAGCAGATGGAGCAGAGGCCAAGTGTGCCGCTGCTAGCTTTGCCTTGGCTATTAACATAATAGTCTGGCACCGGCCATATTGAGCTAGCCATCACACTGAGAGCCAAGCAAATGAGCAGCTCAGCTGGGCCGTTGTGGCCCTTGTCAGAGCAGATGAAGCCCAGGAGGCACAGAGACAGAAACAAAGGTACTTCACCACAATCCTTCCAGACGCCGCTCTTGAATATTCATTGAAACCTCTCTCTTTTCTCCAAACACAGCTCTGCACCCCTTTAGCACCAAATGTTTTATTCAAAGGAGGACATTTTCCCTATTAAAAACTATAAATACATAATGACATCTGGTAACAGTATATGTCTGCTGAATTAATGGCAGTGACACAGTGGAGTATATTCCAGTGATTGGAAGGTGATCGTCTGGTGGGTTCACATGTAAATACCTTTCCTCTACAGGTCTCTATTTCATCTTGGCTGGTTGTGATGCTTCCTCTGTCAAAGTCAGATGTACTGCCAGTGGATCAGATGTGGATTGTGTCTCTATCAGTCACTTCCTAAAACACCCTTGAGAAGTAGCAAACACATTATGCCGGTGTTTTCCTGTCTAAGTTAATGCTCAGGAAAAGAAAGGCTCCCTGTGGACTCTTTATGAGGTTTCAGCACCGGACAGCTCCTGAAGCAGACCCTGTTATGCCTGCCTCATAGTTATCTTTACCGTTGAACAAACTGGGCTGGGCGTTCACACACAGTGAATGAGGGAGAGATGCCTCACTGAAGGATATCAAGTATCTGATGTTGGCATCATTGTTGTATGAGCTCTATCTGTCAGACTCTGATGAGCTGCTAAACAAGTAGTGCATGAGAGGCCTACAGATGGCTGATGTCTTTCACTCATGTGCTGCACTTCCCAAATGAGAGGTGCATTTTAATGAGTGTGAGCAAGTGTTCTGTTTTAATCTGCAGAGGTACAAAGGAATCCCTGGGATCTAAGAGAAATGAGAGCTAAAGCTAAAGGGAAACAAGACATAAGTGAGCAGAAGGATAGAGGTGTAAGATACTGTCACTTCCTCCACTTCACACAGCCTGCCTGGGGGTCAGGCTAAGTTTTGTAATTGGTTCCATTTAGATGTATCCACTGTCTTCTACTTGAAGGGATACCTTTATTCTTGTGTGTGGTCTGTATATTTGTACATGAAGCTTTGGAACTGGTAAATATATTTTTGGTCTCACAAAATGAGTCACAATGTGTCCCTCTTTGTTTTATTCAGACAAACACTGATAGTTCAATGCAGAAGTAGCATTAGGTATGAAATGCTGTATTGCTATGTGTCTTCAAACGATTTGTTGTTACTTAATTTAGTTGTTATGAAAGAATAATCTAGGTTAAGCATTTTAAATCAGTATACCAAGCAGAAAGAGTGTTCTGTAATCCGGATAGCAGTAGTAGTAGCTTGAACGCCCACAGCAGCAGGATGTCTACAGCAGCAACTCATAACACTTGGATGGGTGATTGAAATCCACAACTATCTGATGGTGACTGATGGATAAAAAAAACTGTCTACTTTTCCAGCATAACCAACAAAGATATGTGGAATCTGACTGAATTTTACAGTTGAGGGAGAATAATAAGTTAAAAAAGATTATCATGTAATATGAAAAACTGTCTGTGTTTCACCAGAGGCGCAGTCAGATATGAGGGCTTGAGTTTGACTCTTGGACTTGAGGTGCACTTCAGGCACCCACAAACATGACATGATACCTGACATGATATTTGACATGCACTTGCCCCTAAAGTACTTAAGACTGAACTTGGACCTGAGATTCTGGACTCGTGCATCTCCAGCTCTGTGGTCAGATTGATTGTCGACTGCTGTCTGTGATGGATCACTCTCTGCACTGGACTATTGGCTCAGCTGTTGATCTCTGAACATTGTCCATCACTGTGTCAGGGTCAGCTGCTCTGTCTCAGTATAATTTATTTACTTATTTATTTTTTTCAGACGTGTGTTTACTTGGTCAGCTGTTAAGTTAGCGTCCCATCAGTCTAATGCAGAGCAGCAGAGAAAATACATAACTTTTGAGCTTGGAAGTCTAAAGTATCTCAGGCATCCAAAGCTGAAGCCTTACTATGACCTTCATTTTTTTGACAGAGAGGGGACCAGGTGGAGACACTCAAAAACTGAGGTGACCTCCTCTCCTCTCCTCTTCCCTCTGTGTCAAAGCATCAGGCTGAACAGTGGAGAAGACATGTTCCAGCAGCTAATTATCTGTCTCCCCAAGCCTGACCAAGAAGGTCAAAGCAGTCTGAAGCTGTGGAGTGGATGTTTTAGCACTCACCTGGACTATATGTGCATTTTAGTAGCACAAGACAAACAGCCAGGAATTGTAGGATAGTCCAGAGTTGGCCCCACAGTGTGAGATGTGATTTACCACTGAGCTATCAGCAGTCAAGCAGTGTGTACTTCAGGTGCTCTCACAGGGAATGGAGAAAGAAATACTCCTCACTGCACTGCGCACAGATTCTAAAAGCTCCTTTTTGATTTATTAGGAAAACATTTCTTTAGACCACACACCTTCACTCTGTTCCCTCTGAACTTATAGACAAAGGGAACACACTCATATACTCAGTGCTGAGGAGGCAGGAGAGCAATTTGAAGTGGATTTAAATTGTCACACTAGATTTATGTAAGAGACTCTTCACTGAATTGTGTGAACATAAAAGTTTAAGTAAGTTTTTGATGTCGATTTAGACAGAAGTGAGACAGATATGGCGTTATAACAGTGACAAAACTATCGCGCGAGCAGATGAGATTCTCGCACGAGGAGAAGTGTAACCCGAGCGCAAATCAAAGAGACCCATGCAGAAAAATTGTCCTTGTGAGCGCAAACACATCACTCGCGTGCAACATTTCTCTACTCGAGAGCAAATTTTCAGCCTGTGAGAGGAAAACTACCTTCAGAGCACGTGCAGAACTGAACTGAGCGCTCACAGATTTAATCTGCGCGCGCGGGTGTTTCCCCTGCGCGCTGTGTCTCTCCTGCTCGCAGGTCACAGAGCTGCTCGCGCTCGAGTATATTTTAGTTTTGTCAGTCGGGGGGCGGGCACAGTGGGCGGGCACAGTCACAATGGTGTCTGGGTGTGATTGGCTGAGTCCCTGTGTTTTCTGATTGGGCCTTTTTTTTCACCTTGTTATTTATTGTTCGTCTCATGCCCATAGACTGTATAAAATACACATTATAGGATTATATATAATATATATATATTTAGGATTTCACCTGTACCCCCATTTATTGGGGCATCACCTGATGGATATGTGTCCTGCAGCTGCTGTGGTTCCGATGTCCTAGAAATAAAGTGCGCATTCTGTGCCAAGGACCTCACTTTAAATGAGGCAGCTCACTGTGTTGCAAATTTTTGCCTTGCAAAATAGGAGCAAGGAAACATTACACTGAAGAAGGACCATGCATACTATTACCAAGTGCAAATGTAGCTATTTGTTAGTGACAAACCATATTGTGACTTTATCCTCTGGACTGAAAAGGAAAGCACTTCACCTTTTGTGGAACCCGTGACACCAGATGTGGCCTTTTTTGAGAAGGAAATGGAATTTGCTATAAGACTTTTTCAAGAAATGTAGAATTCCAGAGCTGCTTGCAAAGTATTTTTGTGCCCCAAAACCAGCACTCACTAGTAATAGTCAACAGTGGTGCTACTGTCGTGAGTCTGAAGTTGGGAACATGTTGTCTGTGCATCAGGTTTATGTGAAGTACAAAGTTTCACCAAACCTGTCTTCTTGTGAAGGGAATTCCAAAACACTAGATATGTCCCTCCTGCAGAAAAGTCATTCATGCACAAAAAACTGCATTTCTAGTCAGTAGTGATGGCCTTATATTAAACTTATAGTTGGTGGTTATAAACTGGTAACACATCAGTTTCTCATAAAGAAATCACATAAGTGAAAGAAACAGAGACAAACAGGTTTGTTAATGGTTGTCTATGATTTATTTACAGTTATTTCAAAATACCCACACTTCTTTTTTAAATGTATATTGATGTGTACAGTGGCCACCACTTACCTACTCTGGTTTAATGTCACACATTAAAAGCTTGGAATAAGTGGGCGAATCAATGGCAAAATTATCGGCAAGAAAGTCAAAAGACAAGTTCATTCTGAGCTTAATTAACGTAAGCATATACTGCTGAAATGATGTCAGGTCTGACTTATGTTTCAGAAAAGGAGCTACAAAATTAAAAAGTGTTATCAGGACTGAAAAGGTTGGTAAACCAGTAAGAATGTTAACATTTTAAGCATTGTTTTTGAGACTCATTTCATTTAGTCCAATTCTATTCATTATTTTCTTTTAACAACATATATAGCAGTGCATTGAGGCTCATTGAGGGCCGATTTTTCTGGAGATTCTCCTGCAAGACTCTCCACTCCAGCAGGAGTAGTACTGCTTTCCTCAGGACAGTCTATGAGAGGGCTATCTGCTGCTGCCCATGATTTCCTTGCCTGCTCAATTCTTTGGAGTTTGCTCTTCTGCCTTCTGTTGAACACATCCAGCTGCCTTCTCCTTCTTCTCTTCTCTTCTCTGGGGATGGCACATGTTTAAAGATTGATGGCACGTAGTCCGGTTGCATAGGGTTATCATCCTTTTTTCCTAAACAAAAGCACATTTATTTAAGTTACAGGTTTAATGAATGCATTAAATCAGACTCCTATCAACAAAATCTTTAATCGATCACATAATATTCCCTTTCTCCCTATAAATGCAGTAACTTACAGCATTCTAGCATGTGAGCAATCATTTTATTTCCCTTATGTTTTTTCTGTTTTCTCGTAGTTGAGTGAGCAACACGTATTTAGCTTCCGTGTTTTAGCTTGTTAGCCCTGCAAAATCAGTCATAACACATGGGATCAAAAACAGTATCCGATTACAGCATCACAAATATGTACATATATCTGTGGGTGTGGGCTGAACAATACGTAAAGGCATACTATTGGACTCACATTTTCACCTTTTACTGATGTTTAAATACCAAAATCACGGTGTCACGCTACACCATCAAACACCACAAGGAGAATATCCTCATTTATTCTATGAATGTTAATCAGCATCCAAACAAAGGTCTAAGTTATAGAACACCACAGTGCGATATACACAAAGAAGTCTAGCTAATGCTAAGCTAACAATGTAACAGAGACACTTACCTTCATAGCTGTGGTCCAAACTGTGGATGACGGAGTTTTGTCCAGGTTCCAGCTCTGGGGGTACTAAAGAGGAAAGTGTCTCCACTGTAGAGAATTGCATTTGAGGCTGTCGATCTTGGAAGATTAGCCATGGAGCTCGTTAATAGCAGCTACTCATGTCCATGTCGCATGAGACGAACAATAAATAACAAGGTGAAAAAAAAGGCCCAATCAGAAAACACAGGGACTCAGCCAATCACACCCAGACACCATTGTGACTGTGCCCGCCCACTGTGCCCGCCCCCCGACTGACAAAACTAAAATATACTCGAGCGCGAGCAGCTCTGTGACCTGCGAGCAGGAGAGACACAGCGCGCAGGGGAAACACCCACGCGCGCAGATTAAATCTGTGAGCGCTCAGTTCAGTTCTGCACGTGCTCTGAAGGTAGTTTTCCTCTCACAGGCTGAAAATTTGCTCTCGAGTAGAGAAATGTTGCACGCGAGTGATGTGTTTGCGCTCACAAGGACAATTTTTCTGCATGGGTCTCTTTGATTTGCGCTCGGGTTACACTTCTCCTCGTGCGAGAATCTCATCTGCTCGCGCGATAGTTTTGTCACTGTTATAACGCCATAGACAGACGGGGAAACAGCTAGATGATCAGGAACAGGTGGCTGACCCTTGACCATTACTCACTCGAGAGATCATTCACGGGCAACCGTCAAGTACAAATACACTGTGTGGGCTGCAAACGTTTAACCTCTAAGTCACCACTAAATCATGCCACCTCCGTCTTCTCTCAAGTCTCTCAGATCTTACATGTTGATGACACCAATCTGGCAATCACACCTCTTGATTGGGCTTAATTTTTCTAAATCAAGGTCTCAGAGAGAACGTCTTAAAAAACCCACCATCACACAACATGAAAATATGTGGCTCTGCAGACTTAATTGGCAGTAGTTTCTCCCTTAACCACTCTGCTGCTGCCACCCAGGAGTGAATATTTGAAAAAATATCTGTGTCAAAACATACAGAGAGGTCCGGGTGTTATGTACAAACAAGATAGTTCTGTGCATCAGTGAAAGAAAGAGAGAGATGAAGCCCTTGGTAAGTTTCTAAAGGTGTTTGGTGTCACATGTTGGTTCAAAGTAGAAACAGAGATGTTATCTAAAATGGTTAGAAACACATTTCTCATTTGATGTTGACTTCAAAGCCACATATCTACAAGCACTCATTTCCTTTTCCTAAATCCAGGAGCTCACGCTGCTCTTGTCACAACCACAGATCTGACTGCCAGCCTCTCAGGCCTCCTGAGGCTTCTGCTCTTTGCTTTGGCTGCCAGATAAATGAGGTGTGAGCTTTTTTTTGGCTGATCGATATCCTTAAGAGGGTCAGTGAGGTGGCTTCCACAACATCATATCTCAACAGTAATTAGATGAGTGATCTTGAATGGTTCTCCTGATGTCCATGATCTAAAGAGGATCAATCCTGTTGACTTCAGGGATAGGTGTCTTGATCACTTATTTTGTGGAGGAATGCAACATATCTGTGTTGTGCCAATATTCTCAGCCAGCATATCTCTGTCATTAAGCAGATATTTTTATTCTTATTTTGCTATTTATTATTTTACTTCACCTTGCTACTTCAACCCTCCACCCATCCTCCCAGCCACAGCTTCCTGTTCTCTTAATCATTTATTAAACAAAGCTCTCTGCGGCTTATCACTGCTCCACTCACCCGCAGCTTTGAAGTGTGTTTAGTGTAAAGTACTACACTGTATGCTGACTCACTTACCTCAAAATGGCCAGGAACTGACGGTGGTGTAAACTCTGTAACACTGATGTAGTTAATACATTTCAGGACGATGGACATGACAGTGTCTAACTTTCTTTGCACCAGCAAAGAAGTCTGTTTTGCCTGCCTGTCACGGTCAAGGCTCCATCAGTGGTAACTCCTACCAGTCTGTTCCATGGCAAATTCTCATACTCAAATGCGTCACTTAGCTGCTAAAAATATCCTTGGCTGTGTTACAGCTGAGCAGTGCACACAAGCTCAGCAACTCTTCTGTCACTTTGAATTTTTCATTAAAGTCCCTGATGGAAATGGCCAGCTGAGCATTGTCTGTTTTTGTCTGTGCTTTCATCAAGCACCACAGATAACCACAATCCACTTTGCCACAGTGTTGGCCGATAATGTTATTATTGTTAAAAATAACATTTTTGAACAGACACTCTTCTGGACACAGGATATCATGCAAACCCTCAGAAATTCTCTGAATGGCTTACCTGCTTTAGCAATTAACTCACTCACTACCGAACTTGCTTCAATTGCTGCATCCCAAGCCCTCGGCCCTCTCTGCAACTGTCTGGCTTATTGTTTCCTTTCTTCTCCCAGGTACTTTCTTCTCCCAGGTACTGTCATCTGTGTTTAGTCCAGTAATGATATATTCTATATTCCTTCAAAACAGAAACATTTTCCTTGCATATCAGCTAGGTGGCATTTCTTCTAAACTCTACATCCACTTTCCATTTCAGTTTGGAAACAGACATTTTGTTGTTAGCAAACCAACAACAACTAAATCCAGGCTTCCACCATGTTTGGTCTATCTCTGCTCTGCTGCAGTTTGGCTCCATGCTTTCTCGTTCTTCAACACTCACTGGCTGTGTTCTCAGAATGCAGCAGATAGTTTCACCACAGTTGGAGTCATGAGACCAAGGACTTCCCATGGTAGTTACAGAATCAGTGTTTTTATGCCTTTATTCTGAAAATTAGGCAGATGTTTTGATGTTGTTTAGGAGCCTGACTTGGTCTCGCTTTATTGGCTCTGTGATGATGGATGCAATGTGATCTGGCATCCAGCAAAAATAGAAGACTTGTGTATCTGCTGTGTAGGGATCTGGATTGCCGGAGCTGAGAAGCCAGTGGAGGCACACCATAGACTATATAAATAATGGACGTAGTATCTGTGACGTCGCCTATCTGTTTCTGAACTGCTGTTCTGAAGCCAATCGTTGGCGGGAGCCATATTGGAAATGCTGAGCTCAACGTAACAACTGTTGAGCTAGTGTGAGGTAACGAGGCGGTATTTGAGCCTCCTAACCAAGCGGCAACCTCCGGTCTCAAATGATGAAGCCCTTGCGGAAGTGTTATAAACTGCAAAACATCGAAAATCTGCTTGAGGCTGGCTGCAGAAACACCGGAAACCACATAGACATGAATGGGAAAAAGACAATCTTTGCAGCATTAACAATCATGTTTACAGCCTGGTTCAAAAAAGCCTGCCGTCGATTTGCTTCAAAACAGCTCTCAGGAACGGATACTACGTCCATATTTTATACAGTCTATGCTCCTAACCAACAGCTACAGTGTTCCCTCTTGTCAATCAAGTCAGCTGTGCCTCTCATAATGGAAAACTCGTAATCTTAATATCTTTGAAGTTGCTGCATTGTAAAAAACACTCACTCCCCCACACAGTGTGTGCCGATCAAGAAATTAGCTATCCAGACTACACTTGTTTCTTGTTCCAGGCTGTAAAACTGTCATTTCTGCTGTAAAGATCTACTTTTTTGAATTGGTGTGTATGTGGTTTCCAGTACGTCCGGAGCCAGCCTCAAGCCGACACTCGAGAAACTACAGTTTAACACTTCCGCATTGGCTTCAATTCTGGCAGCTGGAGGTTGCCGCTTGACACACACACAATGGCTACAATTGAAAAGAAAATGAATGTAGTGGAAGTTTCCCGTACGTCCAGCAAGCTGCTTTAAATAATTAAAAAAATCTGCCTAGACATGTGAGGGAACCTTTAATACACCATGTTTTTCTGGAATTGTATTTTATTTTCATTATAAATTATAGGACAGGGTAGTTTAATGGGTATGAAAACAACCAGATAAAAATATGTAATTAAAAAAATAATAATCAGGCCAGATGATATATTTTTGACATCAGGGATGGGCCAGGTGGCAGGGGTTTGCAGGCAAAGAAGTGACCCACAGCAGTTTTGGCAAGACATCTCGTCTTCTTTTCCCCGCTGGGGAATTGTCAGCCATCAACCATCAATAAAAAAATGTGTGCTCTCCAATTACATTATCAATATTATAAAAAATATCCTCCACATTGTCTAGGTCTACGTTTGTCTCGGTCTGTCTACGCTTTTGTTGCACTGACAAGAAGAAGAGGTGAAATCGGAATGAGTACACTCTATGCAAGATTGATTTGCAATGTGTGAGGTTTGTGATTAGGTAGTCCCTCGCATCATCCTTGCTGTTCAGAACTATGAACTGTTAAATGGGTATTGACCAATCAGAATCAAATATTCAACACAGCCAGGTGATTAGTAAGAAAGCTGGGTAATACGCCTGCAATAATCCACATAGAGATATTTTCAGGATAAATTGAACATGTCTAAACCAGCCATTAAAAATCTAAATGTGTCCCTGAGCTGTCAGCGCTGCGTCTGGGGGAAAGAAGGAAATGAAGAGCCATGCACTTCTTGAACAGTTGGCTGCACAGAAAGGAAATCATCTATCAGAATTGATGGGTGACTACAAGTTACCAGGTACGAGCCCAGGGGTAGAGTGGAATGCACTGATAAACACACATTTACACATATTACCCCAGTGTTTAACCCATCATTTCTATGAGTTATGGAAAGCAGGATGTTTTTTTCTGGAGGTAATTACACACTGTAGCTTTAAATTGCCTCTGTTGTTGTTTTGGGATCTATTATTCTGACTGTCTCCTCCCAGATCGTGTCTGAAAGGTCCCACTACAGCATTATGGGGACTGCTGAGAGCCTTTGGCTGTGTGTGGATGTGATGAGATGTGTAATTAGCCAGATCAGTTCTGAGAAACTGCAGGTGTATGAGGGAGGAAATGAGGCAAGAGAGAGAGAGAGAGAGAGAGAGAGAGAGAGAGAGAGAGAGAGAGAGAGAGAGAGAGAGAGAGAGAGAGATCGATCCCATTCTTATCTCAATGCCAGACCCGTATCTGAACTTTCTGCTAAAGAATGAACAATACACTACTTTCTTCTTACATTTGAGTCAATTAGTGTAAGTCTTATCACTCCTGGCTATGCAGTGTTTTAATTCAACAGTATTAAGGATTAATAGTAAGCAGAGTACAAGGCTACCGTGTTAATCAACCTGTTTAACGATGGTACTTCAAATGTGGGGTTTGAGTGAAGCATCAACTCTGTGCATAATTGCAGCTGTGAAATTTGATTCATGTGGGACACAGGTGGTACCTTAGATTGCAATGACACTTTTATGGATCTCTTTGGACTGCATTTATATACTTATAGGCCGTTGCAAATGCAGTCCAAAAATAAAGTTGCTACTTCATCTTTAAAGCATGACATAAAAAAAGATGTTGAGGGATGAGTAAAAAGAAAATCCTCGGGTAGAAAAATAAAGACAAACAGAGTGAAATGCACAAGTGGATTACAAAATATGACACAAATGAGTATAGTGTTTTAGAGGGTATCAAGAGGAACAGATGCATATTCTGTCTCTTCGTTCCTCCTGTTTTTTTAATGCTCCTAAAACTAATTCACTTGCTTTCTCTCTGTATTCAAATATGTCTTCTTTGATGCTCCATAAGCCCAGTAACTAATTACTGTATACAGGTTGGAGGAGGTTGGCATGCTGGTACTCTTTGTCTTTTATTCATATGACTTCCTCATTTGTAATCATTTCAGGTGTTAGTATTTGTGAATGAATTTGCTTGTAGGGTCTAATCTCACAAAAAAAGAAGCATTAACATAAGCTGAGTGAGAAATCAGCGTCAAGAATGATTCATTCATATTAAAATAGATTTAAAGTTCTCTCCCTGTTATGGTGTTGGCTGTGGGAGCAGGAGTTACCTGCAGTGTGATTGAAGGAGGCTGCTCTGCTCTGACACCGTCATTAATAATCAGCAGCCTTCAGGAAGATTCATGCTGCCATGTGTGAGTTCAAAACACTTAACTACTACACATGACACTGAGGGCTTGATATATGATGGACTAATAGCTCTGCACTCCAGCTGCAGTGCTGTGGAACAACAATAAAAAGCATTAAGATAATGTCTAACACAATAAGAAGAACAAAATACATTCCAGCTCTAATGGCAGCTTGTTGTGAGGCTAAAAGGCTGACTTAGTGACTGTAATGCATGAATAACACTTTGTTTTTGTCGACAATGTTTTAAATCAGGACCTCTGCAGCTCTGGATGGACCTCTCAGCAAAAACAACATTTCAGGGTAAAGTGGTTTTAGCTTATGATGCTAAAATCACTGCCACAGTGTCAGCCTGAACGCTAAAAAACCCCATCTCCACTTCAGGGTGAAATATTAAAAATATGATCAAATCTCGGGGCTGCTAACTCTGTTCTCTACTTTCAAGTAGGTTAATTTGCTTCCAATAAAGCAGCAGTAGATAGTAAATCACATCATTACCTTACTTTCAGGCTGGAGAGCCTCAATTTTTCTCCTTGACTTTTCCTCAAGATGGATTCAGCACAAGTGAATAAGCACTCTATGGGTGGGGCTAGAAGTTTTTCCTAATCTGTGTCATTACATTCATTTTTGTGATAAAGCCACCTGGGAAAAATTTGTTGTTACTGCTTCATGCTTTTCCCAAAAATCTTCAATGTTTGAAAGCAAACACAAATCACAAAACAGAAAACAAATATTTTATGTACAAGCGAACACAGACACTTTTTACGTGCGCATGTTGCTGATGAAGCTTCTTTGATTTGAGTGTTGTCAGTTTCTAATATGGACATGATAGAGCTGAGCTGATCAAAGGCCTCCTGGTGTAGTCTGACCTCTTTGTTCTTGTCTCAGGGGACAGGGGGAGGAGGGGATGTTGATACTCGCTACATCTGGTTTACACTCATCATTGTCTGCACACAGACACATATTTGTACGGATCAGAGGGCAGACATGATTTGAATGCACATGGGTGAACATAAACAGCATGAACACATATGTTCAATGACTCGCTCATCCAATGTGTCTGTCACAGCTCTGCATGTACGCTGCTCTAAACCTTCAAACACTGGGAAGCTGTCCAGAGCTACCAGGTCAGAGAGATGGTCACTATGGCTGAGACTGATTTTGAGTTTTCACTTATTTTAAACCACTATTTGAATGGTCTGTTGAAATCTAATTATCAGTTCGACAACAGAGGTTTTATTGAATAGTTCTTTGCAGCAAGGAGCAGAGCACAGAACTTTTTTTAGATTGTTCCTCTGGTAGCAGACTGACTGACTTGTAATGATGTGGCAAAAACAGAAACAGCCTCAAACCAACAATCAAGTGCACCTGAAATGAAGCTACACCCCTCTGCGAAATGTCAATTTGTGTTGCTGCCCACAGTTGATTAATGGAGCATGTGCAAAGTGCAGGTGGCACCCTCCACCAGCCCACCCTGCACTATCACACACACACGCACCCACACTCTGAAATTAGTTGTCAGACCTGGGCGTTGGGAGCTGCTGGGCCTCAGCAGGTAGCCTCATATTCTCAGACAGATGGAGCAGGAACCAGAGGAGCACCAGATAAATAAGTAAATAAACCTTGGCCTCAGGCAGGTTTCATCAATTCTGATTCTCCCAAATGAATGTGTCTGAGAATCAGTATAGCAAGGGGATCCCAGCCTGTCTCTATCCCAGACCAGAGAGGCTCCCACTGAGACAAGACCACAGTGTAGACATGAAGCTAGAAATAGCTGACTTTACCATCAAACCCCTGCCAGCCTCTCTTACTTTATCTCCTCTCCCTTCCTCTTTCTCTCCTGATATATTCCTTTTCACCAAGCCTTTTTACTCTCCTCCTCAGTCAGCCCTCTTCTCTGCATCTCCAGCTCCTCACTCCTTCCTGAAACTCCTTATTCACAATGAAACAGCTTTTTTTTTGCTGTTTTGCTGCTCCTAACAGGACCATGGAAACATATGCAGACTTTCATGACTCATCATCCGCTCTAAGTGTTATGATTTTACAGAGCACGCTGGAGCTCTTACCACTGTCATCAGGTCTCCTTTCTATTCCCCCTGAGCAATTATTTTCTTGGTTGTTTTGAGCATTACACTGTCATCTTCTCTCATTCTCACACTTTGATTGTGTTTCTTGCATGGTTATCACAGCAGAATCTTTCCCTTTTACTCTGTTTACTCTGTTCCTATGCACCTTATTGTGTATATATCTTTCTGCAATTACAGATTTCTTACGTGCAGACTTCTCTTTCCAAGTTTCAAATTATTCCCGTCATTCACTGATGCACAATTTATAATATTTTGTTAGAGCTTATGCAATATCAATCTCTGCTCAGTGTTCTCACATTCCCTTTTTTATTATTTTTGTATAAAATAAAATAGGACACCTTAAATTGTCATCGCACTCTCTGCTACAGTTTTTTTATGCTTCTCTATAACAGAAAAAAAGAGAAGCAAGTAGCATTCATCAGATTCCCACATGCATCCATCGACATACTTTGATCCATAATAGCTACAAACATAAGATGGATCAGGGAAAGTATTAGGAAGTAGATACCTGATGTATTATGTACCTTACAGGATCATTGTTACACATTAAAGGATATTGCAGTATGATCTTAATTGCATATTACGTTATAGCATTATAAATACTGCATAAAACATATTGTTGCACCATATGTAATATTGAGAAGCTGTTTTTAGACCTGTATGTTTTGGCCTTTAGAGAAGAGCTTTAGACCAACAGGACTGTGATGAAATAGAGCTGTGGAATTATGAATTGCTTCCTAGTGGAAAAAAAAGATTTTTGACAATGAGTTTAGTTAACCCTTTGTGACTTTGATCTTACATTGAGAAGAAGACACAGACTTTCACACTTCACAGTCTTCCCCTCATTGTCCTCGTTTGATTTTAACCTAATGTTACAATCACTAATCTTATGGCTTGAAAAAACATGAGTAAACAAGGTTGCACACTTGGGAGCTCCACATACATTTACACAGAATTTGGTCAACTTACCTGCTTAGGTGCATTGCATATGTGCTCCACCATATCCTGCTCCTGATTTCAAATGAGGAAACAGAGCGACTCATTTCCGCAGAATAAATAGGCGTGTATGGAGAGCAAAAGTGGTCACATGGTTTCTGTAATTTAATCTTTTCGTTTTGATGTCATTTATTTCCTAAAATTGTGGTTTGGGTTTAATAATAATACCAGCTAAAATGTTTGAAATATCTATGTGAAATGTTTTAATTTTTAAAAGTTTAAAAGTTTAAAAGTTTAAAATGTCTTAATGTGTAAAATATGCTTTTGGTCAAAGTTATGTAATTTTTGACGCCTAGTGGGAGAGGCTAAATGGTTTAAAGGAGGGCTGCTTTTGGCTCTCTGCCTAGCTTTGCTTTGGTTGCAGGCCAGCAAACAAATAAATTCCACCATAACGTCACTTTCAACTACACCGGTGTTTTCCACTTGAAGTGAGAGTTGAGAGAAGAACCTCTTGACTATGCGTATGTGTATTCAACAATGGGTTATAACCACTCTGTCATCTACCCTTTCGGTGGTTGAGCTCAGCCTGGCGTTGATAGGCGTGAGGATGAACACACTATCCAATTCATCGAGACTGGTGCCACCCCCTCTGCTGATCACTTGTTGTCCTAAGTTGAGGAGTCTTTCAATCACACCAGCAGTCTGCAAGGTTGGATTACCATGGTTTTCTTTGGATGCATGATTGTAATGTATTGAGTGAATAAAGCATTAAAAAATTTTGCAGCTAGGCTGGTCCATCTCAAAATGTGTCCAGCATGCTTTTGCATTGCTGAGACACATCTACATCCCATGCCAAGACAAGCAGGCAGCTGAGGGGAACTTGACTACTTGTCCATTTAGCTTTCTTTATCCATTTAATTTCTCTCCCCTTTTCTTTTTCAGTAGTGTATCTGTATCTCTCTCATTTATCTTTATCTCTAATGGTTTCTTTTTATTCAAATGTACTGAAGTAGGAGTATGACCCCTTCAGAAGGGAAAGGATGAACATTTGCTTCCAGTCAAATCCCTCAAAGGGTGTCTGGATGTCTTGGTTGCTGGTGTGTGGGTGTCTTGTGTGAATTAAAGAGACCTGTGTGGCCCTCAGCTCTAAGTAATAGGTTTCCTTATAGTTCTGGGAAGCCCTGAAGCTCATTCATCCCCTGCACCACCAGGGTGCTCAGCAAAGTCAGCACCATGAGGTGCAGTCTCCGTTTCTCCATTTGAACCATCATATTTATTCAATGAAGAGAATCAAAGCAGAGAGCGTCTGAATACACACGTGGTCCACCAGGAACACTGAATAGAAGAGGATAAAACAGTGTGTGGGATTGGGTGTATGTTCGCAGGTTTTATGATATAGCTCTTCACTGTAATTGACAGCACTGTACAGCTCGACGTTGATAACACTGAAACAAGCACAGCCTCATCTTTGCTCTTATTGCCTTTCCTTCCTTTCTTCCCTCCTTGTTTTTCCTTCCCTTCCCTTTAATCCCTCCACCTCTCATTTCCCAGCTCCTCATTAACTGCGACTTTGAATATAAGCTTGAGTGGCAACAGAGAGAGTGACTCATAATCTGCCTTTTCAGAGCTTTAAAACTAAAAGGTACCTAGTGCTTCCAGTATAACAATAGGAATGAAATAATACAGCAATAATAATAAAAGCAAAAACAAACTAACACTGTTAAAGATATTAGAAGACCTCAAGTGTGTATCCAGTTGGGATGTATGCACGGATGTATGCACTAATAAGATTTTACCATGTGCTGGATGTGTGTGCCCGAGTGTGCCTCTGCCTGTTTCATTCACACTCTGAGTGTACTAGTTAATTTACATTCTAATAGGTATTTCATACATTGCATATTCAATTTCCATAATATCACAGACTTCATTATAAGCTGAGCTGTTCTAAGACCTCCTCCCTCCTAACCTGTGTCTTTTTCAGCCCTTGATGGATAACAATTTTTCCAAAGTGTGCAGTCTTTGCGTGTGTGTTTGTGTGTTTATATGTGTGATGGAATGAAGCTATCTCCAGCTTATGCTTTGTGTCTAAGCCCATATGGTGGACTTTGAATCTGATAGCTGTTTTCCTCTCTTGTGGGAGCTCTGCCATTTTCCCTCACATCGCGCTACCAGATTCGTTTTTCTTCCAAGTGTGAGCAGCACACAGCAGCAGGCCCAAACAAGCATCACTAGGGATTCCTGGATGTTTAAGAACTGAGTTCTTTATGCATTCATTTAAGCCTCAGATTAAGCCTATACATTTTGCAATTTATTTTTGTCCTGCTACTACTTCTTCCTCTCAACATCCTTTCACCCATTTTGAATGTCTTAACCTTTTCTTTCTCATATCTTACAATTTTGTTTCTTTGCTCTGTACTAATTACTTTTGGGTATTACATTTAGTTATAACTTGTGGTATGGGGCATGCTCTGCATCCTGCCGCATGACCCTCCAGTGCATCCTGAGAGCAGCTGAGAAGATCGGGGGTGCCTCTATTCCCTCCTTCCATGACATATACTGTTCCCGCCTCACCCAAAAAGCCCTGTGCATTGCAGGCAACCCCACCCACCCATCACACAGTCTCTCCAGCCTGCTGACATCAGGGTGGAGACTAAGGAGTCTCCAAGCCAGGACCAGCAGACTCAAAAACTGAATGACAGCTTCATCCACCAGGTTGTCAGAATGCTGAACTCTCTTCCTGTTCTGACGCCCCTCCCCATAATGCCCCCTGCACAGACTAAACCTGCACTCTGCCCTTTTATCTTATTTATTTTATGTGTTGTGTTTATTTAATGTTTATTGTTGCAAGGGTCTGATAAAAATGTAATTTCAAGCATCTGTATGACAGGTGCATACTGCAGTATTGAAAATCAAGGAGACTTTGACTTTGACTTATTTATTTTAATACAGCATGTCATCTTCTGGCTCTATTTTTGTTCCACTGTTTGACCATATACAAGTGGGATAAACTGGACAATATAGCTTCTCCCTTTGTTTTCATTCAATCATTATAACTCTGCTTAAGCCAAGCCTTAAGCCATTTACTGTATATGTGACATGGTGTGACAGGTTCCTCTCTGTAACCTTGGTTATATTATCTTTGAAGGCAGTCTTTTATCACTTAAATTGTTCACCTGTTTTTCATTTCAAGTGGCTTTTGCAGAGACACTTATGGGCATTCCCCTTGTACAACCAGCACTATTTTGTGCATGAATGAAAAATGGAACATCAATGTGTGGTGATGGAGTGACAGACAGGCAGCCTGAGTGATGAAGGAGCTTTCTTAATATTGCACGATGGTGCATTTCACAAGACAATTAAAGAGGAGCAAAGAAAAGTAAGTAAGAACAAACAGACAGAAGAAGTTCTGAGTCTTGGATACAGATGGTGGCAGATGTAGACTGACTGGTAATTTTTTGCTAAAAGATAGACAGAGGTAGAGGGTGAGAATAAAAACAAATAACAGATGGGTTTACCTTATTCCCTCAGTTAGTCTGACGTTTTCTTGATAAAGTATGTTTAAAAGAGAAACTCAAAACACAACAGCTTGGTTTTGAACATTTTTATTTCACTGTTGTCCACTTGTCTGTCTGCAGCTATCTCTCTGTCTGTCTCAGACTATCACACCTACAATATCTCTGACAGGCTGGATAGGGAAGTGGAAACATCTTCACTGAGATATAGCTGGATCCTTTTAGCAGGTGTTGCACACAGCGACTGCTTCACCTTTCAAACATGTATTTCTTGAGCACTGCAGATTGACGTGGCCAAGTAGTTTTAAGGACTTTGTCTTTTAAAATGAGCCTATTATTATGAACTTAAGACACTTCTACAAAATAATCAACCCCCTTCAACAGTTATCAAAGGGATGCTTGACACAGTGCTTTTTTTTCTTCCTTTGAGGAAGCCTAAAGTGGCTGTATGTCAGCATGCTGCCCTTCGATAGTTATTTATCATCTCCTCTTGAGCCCTTTCCTCTTGAACGTGTTAATAATCTTTGATTAAGTAATGCTATTAAAGGAACCTGCAGTTGTTCATTTCATTCCTTAAGGAGGTAATTATTTCTGAAGTTGGGTTAGATTTTTTATTGTACATTTTAATGTGAACCAACACCAAACACCCAGCACACTTAAACCAGCTTCCATTCAGCCATAGCCCAGCAGAAGTATTTGATATGCAGTCAGTGTTTCTGTCCTGGGCAGAAACTTTGAGACTGAGTCAAAGCGACCAGCGCTGCTGTAACTGACACTGACTATCTGTGTCCAGCATTTCCTCTTCCAGCCATCTAATCCCCTCCTCCTCCTCCTTTCCCCACCAGCTCCTCTCTTGCCCTCAGGGCCTGCTCAGCCCGTCACGTCTCCAGAGACACCTTTTAAATTATTCATGCTCAGACTTGATTTAGCCCCTCAGTGGGAGCTGACCTGCTTCATATGGACTCTGTCCCTTGGCTTTTGGAACTCACACGTATTAGCTTACAAATTTACATTAATACAAGCACAGAACTGAACTGAACACTCAAACACATTCGTGCATTGAAATGATGTCAGTCTTGTCATTTTATCTTCTTTTCTGGCCTATATCTTTGCTGCTGTGAAACTTCTGATAGCCAGACAAAACTGAAGGTTTTCGCACAACTGTTTACTTGGTAAATGAAGATAAAATGTATAATACCAAGTGGAGAACTATTACATTTGTTGATCAGTGTCGAACATTATTGCCTCCATAACTGTGAACATTTCAGTCCAAATACATGAGAGCCAGGTGGTTTAGGAGAGCATGGGTATAATACAAGCATCTGTGTCCATAAAGCACTCTGGGAAAGTTTCCAGTCAACCACAGTCATCTGTTTTTTTCTTTATCAGTCTTCTCCTCAGTGCATGCAGGGATAGGTTAAATCACTCTGCGACCCTGGATAGAATTGATCACGTAGATACATATTTTAGATAAATTGAGTTTAATTGTTTTATTATTCTGTGAAGGAATACTTCTATAGAACGTTAAATATAAATATGTGTCTCAGGTACAGCAGGATGCAAGGACTGCAGCCCCTGCTGGCCCACCTGCTGCTGCAGACTGTGGGTTATGGTGAGTCCTCATTAATCTGTCTCCACCTCTGTCACCTGACCTCAGACAGAGCAAAACTGCTAATAACCATGTCTATACAATTTTACATATGTTCCAATATTTAACAGTTATATTCCTGGTTTTAAATTATATTATAATCTACTCCAGAAGTCAGTCTGCCACAAGGTTCACAATTAGTATTGTTAATGGATTGACAACTGTTCTGCACCTCAGAGGGTTGATTTCCTCTGTTGGCCAACATTGTGAGTTTGGATCCTCTTCCTGTCACGTACTTGCTTCAAAACCTAGGATGTGATAAATGAAGTCTGCAGTGTCATTACACTTGAATAAATATATCTGCTTAAAACCTGGTTGCAGAGCATGTCGGAAAGCAGAGGGGCTAGATGAGAGGCAGAGTGATGTGAGATGAAGATAATTAGGCATGTCCTTCAAATGAAAGATAAACCAAAGCAGCCTCATCGTGTGTGACATACAATAACCCACATCTCAAGACATTGATATCTTATCTTCTAAAAAAGTAATGTATCTGTGGAAAATATAACAAGTCTCCGGTATCATTTATCTGCTCTATATTCTCTTTTGAAGTCAAACTTCCAATTAATCACAACAAAAAATTGGAGAAGAAAGTATTAAATAAACAATTTTCCAGAACCAAGAACTTTCTTCTGATTCTACTTTCAGATTTAAGAGTATCAAACCCATGTCATGACCTCAAAAACACAGCTGTCTCAATTTCACCTTAATAGCCTCTATGTTATTCGTACCTCTCCTTTCAGCTGCTAATAATTATCCCAGTGGCACTGGAAGAAAAGTCAAAAAATGTGAGTTGGAAGAAAAAACAAATTTTACATTGCCAAAGTTCTCATTCAATATATTCCGTGTCACCTAGTCAAATCCTTCAGCTTGCAGAAATGCCACCAAGCTGCCACTTGGGTTCCAATTAGCCCAACATGTGCTGTGAGGGGGTTAAGGCAAGACAGCTGTGTGCATATCTGAGAGTGTGATAAGATTGCCAACTAGTGCCCTGAACAGTTTCCTGGTCAGGGTGCACTTTTCAAATCCCCAGTGTCGAGTCTGTCAGCTACATGCATACACTTTCATGTATGCAAGTTTCCATATCAGTGTGAAGCGTAGTGCAGCAAAGTAAATCTGTCTGTGGTGGAGAATTAGCTCGTATTAGTAAAGTGCATTTTCAGACCGAAAAACAGAGGCTCCAATATTAATATTTAGATTGTTAAACTAGAAATGAGCAAGATTAATAAATGAGGCCTCGTTTATTAATCTGGTGTAGAAACCAGCGCAGGTTTATGTGCAGATATCAGCTTACAACAACGTTCATGTGGCACTTATGAAACGTGTGTATCTGGGTCAATCATGCCTGATCAAGTGTTGATAAATGTGGCAGCTGAAAAAAATCGTCCTTTACATATCACAACCCCTAATTATTCACGGTTCAGTCTGGATCGCCCACAGAATTTCAGCATGGAAGGTAGCTCTACGGCATAAAAACAGGAAACATCTCTGAGCTGTTGATCGACACCATAGAAAATAGGCATTTCGGGAGTCAGAAAAACTACGTCTGGATGAAAATCAATGCAGCAGTCAACGCCGTGGGTTCGGAAAACTAAACTCCAGCTGAAGTTTAAACATTTAATTTATAAATCCTTTGATACAAAACGAAGTTATTCATCCGTGATGTGGAACTTTTAGAGGCTATAATATGAGTTATTCTTTACATTCAGGGGGAAAAAACTGCAGACCTAAAGATCGCTATGAAAAAAACGTTTCCACTCTGAAAACAAGCTGCGCTGGAGATCCCAGCCTGAAACTGTCACTATATAATGTAAGGGGGGGCGACAGCACTTACCAGGGCTGTGTCGGGGCACAGGGAGCCTGCGCCTGTGTCTGATGCAGTTGATGGCAAGTATTCAATATTGTAGACCACACACTGGTTAACCTACCAATAGTTTTCAATCAACTCCAACTGTAATCACTATGTAACACCCACCCTGGGCAAGAAATCGCTTGTGCGCATTACGCATGAGGCAAACCAGAGTTACATTAATTATTAATAACTCCAGGCTTGCTGATAGGTTTTGATCCCATGTGAATGAATGTTCTTCATTCTTAAATGGTCAGCTGCCACACACACACACACACACACACACACACACACACACACACACACACACACACACACACACACACACACATACACGTGCCAATCATTCAACTAAATAGTCAGGAGTAAAACAATCATCTTCATGGTACACCCCGTCATCAATTACATCTTTCCCAAAAAAACCAAACAACCTATTCCAAACGCTAAAGTTTCATTCAGTTTCCTCTGGTGAATTTACATATTTTTGTTTTTCTTTTTAATCTCCAACAACATTTTCTATAGAGAGTTACCTGTGCACTGTGTGAGTGTTGCTATGTAAAAGCTTTATAGATTTCTCAAGTAAACCGATAAAGAAAACAAGCATTTGTTATAGGTAGAAATCATCTGACAGCTCGCGCTGCTCAACGTCATTTCAGGCGAGAACGTAAAATACATTTTAGTTATCATATCTAATTTATCGATCTAAATATTGATCTGTGATCCTCTGTATGTCTGTCTAAAAATGCACTGTACTAATACGTGCTAATTATCCGCCACAGCCAGATTTAATTTGCTGCACCGCGCTCCACAATGACACGAAAACTTGCGTCCACGGACTGAGACCTGGCGTGGGATTTGAGCATATCCTCTGCCCATGTTCAGATTGATGAATACTGACCTTTACGTGGAAATGGTTGTACACCCTGTTTTTGGTCGTTTGATAAATGAGGGCCAGTATGAGGCAGTGAAAGACCACATCAACCAGCTCCTTGAGTCTTTGATTATCCCTATTTGCGTGTATTGTCCTAGTTGAAAAAGGCTAAGGCAACTTGTCTTGTGTATCACCTTCGTAACAGCAAGACCAGGATGCATGCGTATCCCTTGTGCAGGGTATGGACGTACTTTCTAGAGCCTGATGGTTTTCAAACAGCCTTCTCTCCAGCTTTCAGCTGTGGAGTTTAACCCCATACCTTTGGACTTATGCCCTGAGCACCAGCAGCAGCTGATTCAGAGGATGTTCTAAGATAAACAGGGTCAGTCTTTACTGCTTTAACATGACTCCATCATTGTGTTTCCGTCCACTGTGAAACAGCATCTGCAGTAACTGTTGCTGATACTTGGTCGGCTCTAAAAGGAAGGTTTAAAAGCAAAGTTGCCTTTGCATATTAGAGTGTGCTCTTCCTATGCACTGCAGTGAAACAAAAATCTATAATCAAGAACAGTACAAAGATGAAGGAAACCAGTGCCCTCTTATTTAAATCATGCAGAATGAGATAACTATATATCTCTCAGTATGTATTTTTCTCCTCATTAGAGACTATTTTCTCTTTTTCTTTCATTTGTGCTTCTCCTGTTGCCTGGTAAATCATCGAAAGCCTTGTTAGAAGAATGCATTTCTCCACATTCTGTAAACCAATAAGGACAGCAAGCAGTTCTGTCAGACCACACGCTATCACAGACACAAACCCACGGCTGTTGTCCTTGAAATTTTTTGTTCATATGATAAAAATATTCCAACTTCACTACAGTATTTTTTATTTTGTAGTTTTGTTTATTTTTATTCAGTGTTTGTGGAATTTTCACTTTTTAAGGTTTTTCCATTTCAATCTTTACACTCCAAATTTTGGAGGGAGATACACTTTCTACTTTACCGCTACTGATTATTTGTAGAGTGTTATTCATGCTTTTACTGAAGGGAAGAGGGAATACTAATGGAAAGGGACTGGAAAGTGATATATAGTGGATAGTAAAACTGAGGACAAACAGCACATGAGAAGGCATGTCTTCAAACAAAAACATCAGTCCACTGGGAGGGCAGGCAGAAAATAAGATGTGTAAAAACAGGCAAGGTCTAAGAGATTAACAATCCAAAGAACTAAGGGCATAAAGACAGAAAAAATCAGGGTATCAATAAAGACTAAAACAGTTATTATGTTTACAAGGACATTTTCTAATTAGAATAATAGCCTGATCAGAATAAAATGCTTAACTTGACCGTTAACAATGTAAACACTTCTTCCAATTGTTTCTCCCTCGTTGGGGTAAAACTATTCTCACTGTGCATGTCCACTCCATGAGTGATGAGTTTCTGTTTTGTTATGATTCCTGACTTGATAGAAACATGGCAGGAGCAATGCAAAACTGATCTGTAGCCAACACAACATCTTTACTGAGAGACTATGAAAGGACTCGGGACTGTTGAACATCTCGATGGTCAAAAATTAAAAAGAAAAATGTGAGAACAAATGAATAACATACAGAAATTAAAGGTCATAGACAGAGATTCAATGAGAAAAATGTTGTTGTTTAGGGATGTATTTTTTTATGTACTTTGTTTGTAAAATATCATCTACAGTTACTTAAAGGGATATTTCAGGAAACAGCATGTCATCGGTGCTGTTTTTAATCACTTGTTATTAAGTTTAGCTGTACTTTTGTCACTTTGAACAGCTGATCTGTGTGCTGCAGACAGAAGAGCACGTCTGTGTTGTGTCCCAAAATAGTGCAAAAAAAAACAGGCTTTCTGGTGGCAAAGTGAAGTCTGAAAAAGTCCCAAGTAGGACGTAAACCCAAACCAAGATGAGTGCGTGGGTCGCGATCTTTTAAAATTTGTTAACTTACGTTACCCCATCTGCTGAAAACTGTATCATAGCTTGCAGGCTCTTTCTCCCTGCAGTTTCTTCATGACGGGCAGAGCTGACCAGCATCCGTTGTGGCTAGTACAATTACGATTGACATCAAGCTCATACAACTCCACTTCAAAAAAAATGAAATATCCCTTTAAGGACAGCAGTTTTTGTTAACCACAGGAACAGATGGGGGAAACAATTCTTTCTGCTGCTTTTGAGACCTTAGACCGGTGCAATTAACTTTGCGCAAATGTCAAAACAGTTTTTAACAGATTCAAGGCTTGATGCATGTTCACGCACCTCTTAACCAGATGATTTTATTTAGGATCCATGGAAACAGACGGGTTGGAATCTCTGATCAGAATGACAGGTATAAGAAAAACTGGTGACACTAATCAGACACAGCTGATGCAACTAATCAGGGACAGGTGAAGCTAATTGGGGACATATATGAGCACTGTGGGTGAGGTAGACTGGGAGAGAGTTAAGAGTTGAGGCTCCGTCTCAAGAGGAAAAGGTTAGTTAGAAAATCAAACAAGACACAAGACACAAGACATACACAAAATAGTCCTTTAGGACATGTCCGTTTTCTCCAGTAACTATCAGGAACTTGCAAAAGCTTTGGTATATCTTCATCAACTGTTCCTAGATCTCAAATTGCAGAGCATGCATGATAATCTAGATTCATGTCAAATTTAATAGTTACAAATACAGTGTGATCCAAGCCTCCTGCAATCCAGTTGTTTGTATTGAAACGTGCTTTAATACCATAAGAGACTGATCAACTGAAACTGTCAGGTCTCTGTCAGACAGTTCATCTGCAATGATTGATGACCTCAAAACGTGGGCATGAACAAACACTGACAACAGGCCGTCATGATGATCGACATCAACAAGAGAGGATGCATTAGCTCTTCAGTGTCAGACTGATGGCTTTGATGTGGGGAAATTGAAGAAAAGGGGGGTTTTATCATTTGAAAACCCACTGCTGACACATCTTAAATGAGGGAAAGAATGAGAGAGAGCAAAGAAGGGTGTTTGTAGTTGCTTTCCTATTACAGTAAAAATGTCATTACAGCCAACCCTGTGTCTGTGTGCAGCTCTGTGGCAGCTACATACAGCTTCTCTGACTGTGTTTAATCATTTGAGAGCAAGGCAAAGACAGAACCAGCCGAGATAATAATGAAGATTCCACATTGAACCAGCAGAAAGAAGATAACATCTGAGCTCTATCTGCAAACTGTTTCATGAGGGAAAGGAGGGGGTGTCCTCTTACACTTTGCTCTTCTTGACATTTACAGAGACAAAGGAGGTTAGAAGGATAGAAGCACATTAACATTTATTGTTACACGGTTCTGCCTTGGAATAATATTATTGATAGGCTATATAACTTATGTGATTTAGTATTGTAAAGTACAGTAATAGTCAGTAAGACAAGATAATGTTTTGTTTAAGTGAAGAAGAACGAGTCAATTGGGGAGACAAATTATGAATGAGGGTTTGATTGTGATGTTCGTTGGCTTCATCCATGGCACTATCCTGCCTTTAGCAACCTATGTTACCCAAACGGTGCCTTTCTAAGCATTAGTGATGCCTCTAAGCAGCAGACTACATTTGTTTGTTTTTGTTCCTGGCGAGCTCTTGAAACTGTGGTTTAGAAATTGCGCTTTGATTGTCTTCTGGGATCAAAGTAACTTCCCTCTAGGTATGTGTGAATCTAGGCACATGTGTGATTGTGCAGTAAACTAAGGGATAAAGCAAACAGGGTGACAGGCTCTCTACTGTAGACTCTCATGAAGGATTTCTTCTAAAAGAGAGAGAAGGGGGGGTGGGCATCAATGTGTCACTATGTCAGTCTGTGCACACATCCTGCTGAATCACAAAAGTGCATCTCGTCTTTCCCATCACATGCTCTTTGATGCTTTTCCACATCACATCACTCCAATTTCCTCGTTACAGGTACAGTACATCCATTCTTTTTTTCCACTACCTTTTTTCATTTCCTTTTCTCTATTTTTCCTCACCTGCGTTCACAATCCTCTCACAGTGCCATGCTTTGCTTTGTTGGTAACATTCCTGTTTGTTCTCTTTTTCCATTTGCCAGTTATTTCATCTGCCTGTGTGAGAGAAAGAACATTGCTGCTGCTATCAAGTCGACAAATTCAGAAAGCAAATCAATTTCACACCGTCTGTTACTTCACCGCACAATACTGTATTGCCAATAAACCATACATTTTTTATTTAACATTTCTTTGTTTCTTTCATTTTATCAGGAACTAAAATTCTACAAGTAAGACTATACACTGGTAAAAAGGGAAACAAGAGAACAGTAAGAACTTGCTTTCTTAACAGCTAAACAGATGCAACATTTATATTTGCTTACTGTTGAAGATGGCAAACAGACAATTACACAGTCTGTGGGACGCTCTAACTCCAGTGGCGTACTCAGGCTGTTTGAGGGACGGGGGTGAAACAAAAAAAGGGGGCACCTGCTTTCTAATGCCAGTTATTCACAGTTGAAGGTGATTTTAAATGTATTAATGCAGCGGTAACGAGATGGGGGTGTGGGGGTCCTCCCCCAGACAATTTTGAGTATCTGTTAATTTCTTGCAATTTGGTGAATATGTACATGACCAATTGTGGTGGTAATTGAATTATCAAAAAGGAAAAACCCAACACTATTGATATATTTCTATATTATTGATTACAATACATACAGTAATTAACATTGGCAACAAGAGCAAGAACCAAGAGGGCACTTTTTAACAATGAATTGTTTGTTTGCATCAATGTTGATGTATTTTTCAACATTAAGATCAATAGAAGTGCATCCAGATAACTTTTGTTACGATTTGCAATAAAAGTACACCACTGCACTAGCTTCAGTGCAAACAAACATTTCAAGTCCACACCAGAGCAGACGAGCAATCCCAGCAACACAGAGTGTACAACAACGCAGAACAAGAATTCACAACCACTTACGTAGTTCCGGTTTCAGGTAACACGAACAAAACAGCTAAGGATCTCTTTTGTAAACACATCAGTATAACTGGCACAATGAATAACAATACAATACAAGGAACAATATTACCTCAACAACAGTATGGGACTTCTGCAAGCAGCCATTTAGCTTAGCCTAGCATATAAAAAAAACAGGAGAAACAGCTAGCAAAGCTCTGTCACATTGTAACAAAACTTAGATTCAAAATATAACAGAGTTATAGAGCGGCGTTTCGACTTTATAAAAAACATGTAAAATTTGCATTGGCCTGCATGAGAGGTGTACACAGAGAGACTGCGGGCTGTGTATGAGTACTCACAGGTTCAAAATGTCCTTGTAGATCTGCTTGTTCTGTAATGACTAGCCAGAATTATTGTGCTGTGAAACGGTCCTTGTTATTCCTGCTTATGCATATTGCCTGGTGTGTGTGTGTGTGTGTGAGTATCTGTTACTGTCCATGTTATAAAACATGCGGTTTGTGTTTAACTGTGAAATCAACACAATATTGACTATAATTGAGAGGACAAGTCAGTCACCAGTCAGCAGAACAGGCTGAAAAATAAAAATATCAGATTACAGTATGTGTTAGTTTTGGCGCCTCCTGTGGACAAAGCTGTACCTTTTTTCTCTCTGCTTATTATGTCCTGTACATGTTCATGCTTCCTGCTTTCTGTTTACCAGTAAAATGTATCACTAATCAATAGTCTTTACGGTGGAATTTGCAAGAAGCATCTGTTTTTGCAGTAAGCTGTTAATATACTCAGTCTGACACCCCACAGCAGCATTTTCAGGAATAAGAATAACTTTCATATCACTGATGATCTTGTTTGCTTCAATCCATCATTCACAGGTATCAATATTAATTTCAGTCAGTTTTATGACCAGCTAAAAAGTATTCACAGGAGAAGAAAGTAAGCATTATAGTCAGTACCAAAAATGGTATCACAACCCTTTAAGTTGTGTCCTTTGTTAATGAAATAAACCAATTCAACACTCTCTCAGTTCCAACTTCTGAATGAAATAATATAAGCTGGTTCAAGTGCTCCCTGCTGGTGACTTACACTGCTTTTCTTGTTTATTTCTCATCTCTGACTTTGTCTTTTCCCTCTACTTTTAACAGCCTCGTTCATTTAGTTTCGCAGGTCACTTCACTCAACAGGCTGAACTCCTCAAGTGCTAAAAGACAGGCTGTATGAGAGCATAGATTCTGTTTATATCTGTTTATACAGGAAGTGTAACGTGATGGGAGAGCTAGTACACTCAGCCCCTAACTGTAACAACATAATGGTTGCAGGAGTGAGCAATGATAGCTATTCACATGTCTACTTTCTGTGTTCATGCTCAGTAAATGCACATACACCAAGCAGAAGGATATAAGACAAGTGCTTTCAAAGATGAGTGTGTTTTATAGGCTATGTGTGAGGGGTATGTACACACACACACACACACACACACACACGAACCCCTCATACAGTTCATCCACAACTGACTACATTTGCAGAGGTAAGGCTGTTGATTTAAAGTTTCTTCTCAAGTTTAAAGTTGTTCCCCTTGCCAGGCTGAGGGAAAAACCTTGTCCTTAAATGTTGATGAAGCCGGCAGGTGGTCTCACTGCAATGAAAGAAAAGATCAAAAAGTGAGTGACAGAAGATGGTGAAAAAATGACAGAGCATACAGTAGAGGGGAGAGGTTGAGCAGATAGCACAGTGGGGTCCCTGTGACAGCTGGTGAAACACTTTTCAACAGTGTTGTCCTTATTTTAAAGACAAGAGGAGGAGAGCTTACAGATAACAACCTGTACAAAAGAGTGGATTTTGCGTATTTCCAGTATAAATGACTCACGTCTGTATGTTAAGGAAAGATGGGAGAGGATTACAGTACGTAATTAAAAAGTGTATGATATGATTCTATGGTAATTAGAACTTTTTTTATGCTAGTTATGAAAAAAATGCTATACATGTAGCAGAACACAGAATTCAGCATGGTATAATGGCTTATTCTAAAATCCTCTTTATGACAACCTTTCTCTCTGTCCCCAGCTGTTTAATTTAAAGCAATTTTTCTATCTCTGTGAAGAGGATGAGACTTCAGGCAGCAAAGAGGCGGGGCATATCGACCCCATAGGACACATCCAGGTGTGATGTATGGCTTATAAAAGCACACTTGATGTCTTCCCTCCACAGTCTTGCCCTGCTTCCCACTGTTCAGGTTGCACAGTAATGGTCTGTTGGATCAATGACCAATAATCAGAGAGAGACAATGAGCCTCTCTTTCCTTTCAATTCACTCCAAGAATGATCTAATGGAACAAAAGATCAGGAAAGGAAAGCATGTTTCGTCTGCATGAAGCATTCACTCACATCTGATCTGTTGTAATAGGAAATAACGTCCTGTGGTTTCATTCAGGAGTTCACACTGATTACCTTTCTCCTCTACTCTCCTCTTTTCTCTTATCAGGCTCAACTAAAGCAGACGCTGTGGTGAATATGAGGAAGGTTACCCATCAGACCATTAATGAAAAGCTGTCCAAAACTTTTCTCCTCCCCTGCCTCTTCGCCCTCCGCCCTGGTGTCAGTTCATCCCATGAGACCCCAGGGTCAAGTGGACTAAGGTGTGGGGCCAGAGAGGCTCTGATGGTCTGCAGAAGGAACAGTCCTGGTGGCCAAAGACAATGTGGTCAAGGTAGGATCAAGTCTGAAGAGGACTATCTTGAAATGTTTGGACACATATGAATGACTCACTGGTGTCGAAGAATTTTCCCTCTCTTACTTGTGTCTCTCTATGTTCCTCCTGTAGGTGAAGAAGGCCTTCCAGGGTTGAGTAACGCTGCCTGGTTTCGATGAGAACCGTTACAATGCCAGTGCTCTGTCAGGATTACGATCCAGTAACTCTGGTCTATACTGCTCTGAGGTTGTGGGGGACATCAATGATAGGCAGGTCACAATTCCCCTGGAAGTCAAAGGTGAATAAAATTGCCAAGCAGCCAATTAATATTTCTGATATTTGATTGTGTACAGCTCCTTCACCTCAGAAAGAATGAATAATAATGAGCCTCTTTCCATGTCAGACTACAGCCATGGAAACACCCTAATACAACTAATGGGGTGTTACCCAACCAGTCTATGCAAAGGTCAAGCTGTTCTTTGTTTGGCTCTTGCAGCTTCATTAAATTGGCAGACCATTTTCTGTTGTACAGTATCCAGGACACTCATATTTGTGGAATTATCAGACTACCTGAAGGTAGCGGTAAAACCAGCGTTAGAATCTTTTCCAGGTCACTCAGTAATTTTAATAATGTGCTATAGTTATAATGACCACTGGGAATCCCATGGTGTGTTATCTACTCTGCACAAGCCCATGCTGGTGTCAACATCAGCCTACTCGACACATACAGGACACTATGTCTTTTTAACTCCAGTGTTGTCCCCAAGGTTGCTATCTGATTATCTCAGACAAACAGAGCACCTCCTATTACTCCATTTATTTAGCAGGACTTCATCCAAAATCCATGGAAGACCCTGTGTCCTCCTCCTCTTCTGGTCTAATCCATTCGAAACCAATTTCATAGCTGCAGAGGAGTAACCATCTCCAGGGCTTAGTTTTAATTGGCAGTCACACGGCAGACCACAGCCATCATCACACTAACTCTACTGAGTGTTTAATGTATTAATTAGAAGGTATTGATGCTGCTTATCCATATCATATTAATCCACACTGCTCTTCTCAAAGAGCTATTCCCTCTCCTGCAATCTCTCTCTTTATTTCTCCCCTGCTGCCTCAGTCTTTGTCTCACCTTATTTTGTCTCCAGTTTGTTCTGTCTTTACACATGTTGTCAGGTCAGCCAGAACACAGCGACTTTGATTGTTTGTGTTAGTTTTTGTTTGTCCTGTGATGTGGCTGCTTAGTGATGAAAGAACAATGGATATGTGTTACATGGTGTGATGTGTTTTTTTGAGCTCAAGGTATTTTAAAGAGGCAGTGAACTCTGAACATAATCTGTTAAGGCTGAAATATTTAACAATGTTTCCATATATCTGTCTGAAATGGGTTCAACTGATTCATTTAAAGACAGTAACATTTAAAGTTGTGCTGTTCTTCACAAAATGTGACAAAATCTAAATTTCAGTTTGAAAAATCAAATATTTACCATATGGTATTGAAACAAAGTTTTCTTCCAGAGATCCTGACTGTGCGACAATGTTATAATGAGGGCATCATGAAGTCATTAAACAAACACCAGAACTGGTGACTTCCTGTTTCCTCCCTGGAGATGAAAAGATGCAGAGTTAAAAATAGAAATATAAGGTATTGGGCTCTCAACTCTCATGTGAATTATGACTGGGTCTTCCATACTTAGAGGACCCCATTTTTTCTCCAGAGATCAAATTAGCCAGCCAGCTAGCATCTTTATTTAAAAGCAACCCCACAGCCGTAAAGGAGAATTGAGTAACTAGGGAAAAAGAAACAGAACAAAAGAAAAACAGATGATTTTTGCTCCGAGTTTTGTTGAGGAGGTAAATAAGGCCAACATGACAGAATGCTTATGAACTGCTGGGGTTGTTGGAAGTGTGTGTGACATGCAAATATTCATGGTCTTTCTTGGTGTTTTCACCAAAAGCCCGGCCTCCATCTTGCTGTAATCTCTGTCGCTCTCTCAGACAAAGCCAGGGAAGATAAAGGCGCTGTGCTGGAAGCCAGACATCCTTTGACTTTCATGTCTCTGGCTCCCCAGGGGAGCAGCACTTTGTGAATGACAAGCAGAGGTAGGAGAGACTCACAGGGTGCTGGACCTGAATGTTGTTTCCCTGTGCACAGATGTGACAATGTCAGAACATGATGAGGATGTCTAGAGGGCTTTGTGTTTGGTATCTGTGAACGTTTACATGCTCATGTTTTAACAGCTCAAGGTTCCACTTTATGAATGTTTCTGTGACCCAGACGTTGCAGGTCATGAATGAATGTGGTGAGTTTCTGGAGTGTCTTCTTTACCTGCTATCATACTCTGTATCTCTGTGTTCCAGCTGTGGTGGGACCTCCTGTCCCCTATCACCAAGCCCAATCACCGCACCTTGGGAGACAGAGCCTTTGCCATCACTGCCCTCACTCTCTGGAACTCTCTCCCTCTACACATCCGCAACTCTGACTCTATCCTCTCATTTAAGAACCAACTCAAGACCTACCTGTTCCAAAAAGCATACCAAACATGACCTCTCCCCCCGCCCCACCCCTGTCCCTGTTTTGTTTTATTTATGTATTTTATTTATTTTTTATTATTACTTTTTTAGTTTTCATCTTATGTAAAGCATCTTGGAGTACTAAGAAAGCGCTATGAATTATTTGTTATTATTAGAGCACTTTGCAGTATTTAGCTAGTTACAGCGACAAGGAAAAACTTCCTTTTAACAGGCAGAAACCTCAAGCAGAACCAAACTCATGTTAGACAGCCATCTGCCTCAATCCAGTTGGGGTTAGAAACAGGGATCAAGGAGAATAAGAGAGAGAGAACTTGGTAGTGATGGGATACATAGTAACAAAGGGGCAAAAGGGAAACAAAGCCTCAACCGAGTTGGGGTGTATTAAATCACATGCCAGCATACATAGCTCATGTGATACGCACAATATTTCCACACTTTGGGTGTTGAAAATTGTGGGTGCTTCCTCTTTTAATCATTTTAAAATGTGTCGAAAACAGACTAACTCATGATAGACAGTGTAAGTTAAGGGCTCACGTCAAGGTTCACGGCAGCCAAATAAACAATTACATCATTGTCTTACCATAATGCAGGTATATTTGACATTTTGTCCAAGCATTCTAAGCATCAATGATGTCTTTTGCTTTAAAAAATGTGTGTATCTCCATTTTCTTAGCCAAAATTAACACCAGATAGCTGTAACTTCCAAATTAGCCCTTGATGGTCTGTAATTGGGGGCATGTTTACTGATATGATGTTTTAGGTCTGTGTCAGGATGTTATTGGCTACGTGAATATGATGAGTGCAAAGGTGACACACACAGAGAAGCAAACACAGACACACTCACTCCTATAACGTCACAGGCACCTTAAAATGTATGCATATTCAGCAGAAAATTTGGGAAAGCATTGATGTCCCTAGCTGACTATACCTGACATCCCTAGTAATCACCTATCACTGTTTCTTAAAAACAGTATTGGTCAAAAATACCACTGATAATTCATGTGAAGCAATATATATTAATTTGTTCATGCCTTATTTTAAGTGGCAAGGTTTGCTGACAGCTCCTGTTTGTCACACAAATGATGGCTGCTTTTTTAAGAGTGGCTATTTTAAGTTTCCTCTGCCTAATATTTTAGATCATTTTTCCAATGATCAAGCATTGTTACAGAAAAAAAATGCACTCTACTGCTAAAAATATGTTTGAAACAGTTAAGCTTGGTGGGCTTCATATGGCAGAGAGAGAGTCTTTCTGATCTTTGTAGTGTATTTATGAACACAGAACTGTGTAATATAATTGGGCCTAATTGCTTGTTTGCACACTAAAAGGGAGTTTATAACTGCTGCCCTCTGAGCTGTCTGTCAGGCTGCTGCCTGTGTTTCAGTATGACATCTTCCACAAAGTTTCTTATAACACATGAGTCAGAGCTTGTCTCTCAGCAGTGTTTTCATTATCTACATTTTAATTTCTAATCACTGTTGCTCCTGTACCAAAGCAGATTAAACGTTCCTTCTGACAGTTTTCACAACCCCAGGCAGCACGCTGTTCCTCCATTTTTCCTCCTCTCCTTCCGCCCTACACTCTGTTGTTTTCACTTGGGATTCCTCTAATTGGTTCAAATTCAGAAAAGCTCAGACTGCACATCAGCCAGGAGGGAAGAGTCCAATTAATACCTTGGAAAAAATACAGACATCAGCTTCTGCTTTATCAGCTGCTGAGCAGAGATAAAGAGGCTGAGACAAATGCTAAGAAGACTTAGTTTTCTTGTTATGCTGTGATGAAAACAGGCTGCTGTTTAAAAAAAAATATTGACTGATAGTTTATGGTTATGTGCAGGCATGTTTTCTCCTTCACGTATGTTTGATGTGTGAAGGTAAAATGGGAAATGGACTGAGTTTAACAGAACTTTTCTCATCTTTGGCTAAAAGTACTTTGACACTTCTTCAGTTAAGACCTGCTCTCATGCTTTCGTTTGTGGAGGTTTTTCCCCAGTGCTTATTGAGTCCCTATATTCAGGTATTAGTTTTTAACCAGCACAAAGCTGCAGGAATCAAAGGCCTTGCGGACTAATTGCTCAGTCTAAGCCTTACTCATTGTTTTCCCAGCCCAAATTCTTGTTTCTTTGATCTCTCCTTGACTCAGTATTTGTATCTCCCTCTCTTTTGTCTCCATGAAGAGTTTCTGAAATTATTTTATTGCAAAAACAATTAAGTCATTTCAAAAAGGTAGAATATAAAGATGTTTTTAATGCTCCTTCTTTGAGTGATATATCTGGTGAACATCAGTGAGGAAGATAAACATGTATACTTCAAGCGTTTCCATTCAGGCTTAGAGGTTATACAACCGTTGCTCACTATGTTTTATTCTTTATGTGAACAATCTATTTAATCTATTTCACTCTTTTACTCCTACTCCCTCTATCTCTACCTCTGATTTTCTCCACAGGTATCCCATCAAGTCGCTGGGCCAAGTTGCGATGGTGATCAAGAGGACTCACCTGGTGTTCGTAACTACAGTAATAGGTCCCCTGATGAGCTGTTTGATGTCCACTGCTTTGCTAAGTAGCTTCAAGGTAGGAGTCAGGAGCTTCAGCCATGAATTTTGGTTTAGTCATGGATGGGTTCACTGAGCTGAGGGTGTGCAGCGCTGTAATCCTGCGACCAGGTTTTGATACTCTGTAAGCACAGAAAGGAAAAGAGCTATATGAGGGAGCAAGGGGAAGTTTTCGGTATTGAGAGGGGAAAGATACATCATATTGTGTCCAGCTGTCATGTTCTGACCTCCTGCAGACATCAGTAGTGTCATCCTAAAACTTTACTTCTTGATTTACTGTGCAGGGTTGAAAAAATAGATTAAACATGGGAATGTTTCACATCATGATATGAATGTATTGAGCTGACTCTGATAACAAAAAATTACCTGTTGTTCAATACCAATGACATATAGATATATAGAAATACATAAAGTAAGTTCATAATGTGTAGTTTATGCACACCTGCGGGTAATACATTCTAAGATGCAGTTAGCAAAAATTAAACACAGAACAGTTTTGTGTGTGGGATACAGCCCAAGCTTTGAACACCACACTCAACGTTGGCCATGTTGTGTGCACTGTCTCTTAGCACAATGTACACCCTCTGCTTTGTGATGTTTTACTGCTCAAGCATGGTTCCAAAGGTTACACTGATCGCTGTGGCTGTATGTGAACCAGAGCTCTCCTGTGCATGTAATAGTGTATTTTTCATGTTAAAGTCTTCATCCAGCTACTGGGCCATTAAACTCAGTATACTCACTGGACTAACATCAGAATTATGTCACTTGTGTTGTTGTCAATCAGTGTGTGAATGTGTGTGGAAACCACATCAAACAGGGCAGGCAGGCATACGTCCTTGGCAATAGAGTGTGCTGGGTTTACAAATGTACTTTTGGCCAGTGAATTGTTTGAGCTTCTGCCACAGAGAAAAGTTGATCATCGAGTGCAATAAATTCAGCGATTGTGTCATTAATTACCTTTACCCTTGGACTGTCTCTGGCAAACTTTCTGCATTTTTCAAAAGCTCCTTGCATTGGCATGACAGCGCTTGTCTTTTCTTAGTGCTATTGCAATGAGTGCTGCTTAGCATTAACAACATCTTTTTGGTGATGACAAGTTTTAAGGTGACTTGTATGATTTGAGTCAAGTACTTATATCGACAAAGTAACGTGTGTCCTTGAATGTCTCCCGAACAGGTATAACTACCGGTGTCATCTGAGCACTTAATCCAACAGAGTCGTCTTGCATCTCAAAGATTCTGATTGACTGAGAACACTAGCAGTCATCCAGGTTTCATAAAATTTTGGTTACATTCATAACACATTCGTGTTATTTCAGCCCTCCTGACTGCCAGAAGCAAGTCATATAACTGGATGACTTATACCAAAAATGTCACTGGGAATCCAGATTTGTGGCAACCCAAGGGGATGGAACGCAAAACTCACAATAAAATATAAAGACTGAGACAGATTGTCAGCAAAATAATGAAGTTTTATTCCAAATGTGAGGGGAAAGGGGAAGATGGATGAACTTAAACAAAGGTGTCTTCCCATCCGGGGTCTTCAACATTACCAAGCAGCTATTGAAAGGCCTTAGCGCTTTCCTGTAGGTGAAGTGGAGAGAACGGTGAGTCTTGTGTTTTTCCTTTTGTCAATGTAGAAGATCAGTTTTTTTTAAGGGAGGGGGGAAAGGGAAAGAGAGTGGGCCTTCACAATTCCAAAATCTCATATTGCGGCTTGAACTTCTGCTGCAAACACCCATGCTGCTGTGGACCTCCCTTAGTAACCTCTGCCCTGATTACCTGATGGACTGCAGCTGAGTCCAGTGCCATGTGACTATAGGCTGCAGCACATGCACTCATCTCCCTCAGTCTGAGTTTGTGGGACTGCTCTCTGTGCTGGATTTGAGGGGCAGTTTCCCCTGGTTTGCCACAGACTACCTACCTTGAAGAGATGAGGCAGAGGACCCCCTCTGGAGGATCATGCCCAGTGGATGTGGGGTCGCCACACTCACTCTGTGGTATAATGTGAGTGTGCTATGAGGCCGCTGCACATACGTTCTCCAAGGGCACCCCCCTGAGAGTTGCCAATGATGTGGATTAGCCCCACCATGACAGACAAAGAGATGCTCCAGCCACCATGTGTGGGCAGTAGAATCCACATGAGCTCTTAAGACACCCACTGGGCGTAATGGTCTTGTCTGTTCTCCACCCTCTCCCTGTGGGTGATAAAACTTAGCCAGCTGGATGGGCATTCAGAATAGTTGTCTTGACAGGCTCCTGGCAATTGTTCAATAGTAGGTCAAGCCCTTCTGCGGCCACATCCACAGCTGAAGGGGACAGGGGTTGGGATGCCAAATCTGACCCTCCAGCTGAGATAAAGGGTCCCTCCTGCTGGGGAAGCACCAGGGCAACCAGCAACTGAGTCTGTGCAGTAGCAGAAAGCAAGTCCTGGCTGGCCAGAGGTGGGCCACCAGTGGAAATCTGTGTCCTTGATGGAGCACTCTGTACTAGTGCTGGTAATACCAGGGGAAATGGCAGAAAGGCATAGAGAAGCCCTTCCGTGAGCCAGAGGATCCAGGGTTCACCATTGACTGTTTGTTTTTGTGTGTGTAAATATTTAAGTTCAACCTCTTAATACTGGGAAGGGAGAGGAAAATTAAATCAGACTCTACATGTAATGATACAGTTGAATATCAGAGAGAGGCGTGGTGCATTTAAATGTCACTGGTAAATATGCAACTTGTGTCATACATAATGAACAGCGCTTATCTTTTTTTACACTCGCTTGTCTTTTCCCTTGTGTAGACCATAGTATATTCTTCATCAGGGCAATTTGAAGTATCACAGTAGATTAAATTAAAGAGTAATTATGAACAAACAAAAAAAGGCAACCCAAAAACATAATACAAAAAGGTGGAGTTGAGACTGTTCTGCATTCATTTTCATATTTATTGACAATACTGTGTTTACTCAAGAGGTTGTCAGAGAGAGGAGAAGCTAAGCTTGTATTTTAATATAATCTGATTATATTGAAGGTTTGCTCACGAAGTATGTATTATTTATTTAGAACAAAGCAAACACATCACAACTCACAGTTTGTAAGAGTCAAAGTGAGTGATGGACTGAAAAAGGGAATCAAAACAAAATAAATTGAATTGTTAATAAATAAATAAAGTAACCAGACAGGGTTTGAGAAACCTATGTTCAAAGATAAAGTAGAGTTTGACAGGGCGAGTCCTCAGCAGGGGTCCGTTGCTAGTGAGTGTTCACTGTGCTGAAGAACCTGAATACTCTGTCAGACAGGTATCAAACACAGCAGAGTGCATTACCCTCAGGAACGCTGCAGTACACTACAACACACCACAGGATATTTAAGATTAACCTTAGTCAGATTAACCCTTTATTGAAAGTAGACAAGAACCCCAAATCACTCAGTTTTGAAATCGTGAGGGGACTGAAGCAACTGTGAAGGCAAATAGTTATTATCTACTCATGAAATAAACTTATGAGCAATGAAAACCGGCCGACTCGAGACAAAGGTGATAAAGATGGTTTCCCAGGGTGCTATAATCTATAAGAGCGTTGCTTTACACCTGGAATGTTTTAAATGTGGCTCTGTTTGTGATGTTATATATATGCATACTGTCAGACTGACATTTCACATTCAACGCACCCTCTCTCTCAGTTGCTCAACCACCCACTCACTAGGCACTGCTAACACAGGTTACAGCAGGAGGAGGGATGTGTAATTCACCAACAGGAGGAAAAAATGGGAGGGTGAGAAGTCTCAGACACAGCTAACATACACAATGTTCATGTTTCTTAATCATGATTGCTGGTTTCAATTGTTTAATTATCAATCAAATGCATCCCTGTGTGCAAACTGGCAGGCAGACAGACAGCATGGTATGATGGAAAAAAAAAAAAGGGACATAAGTGAATGATGAAGTAGAGACAGTGGCAGTTGCTTATGGGTTAACAGTGTAGTACTATACTTTATATGAATCTCAAAATATGTATTTTAAATGTATTTCAATAGAGAAGTAACCAGGAGAAAATTCCGACTCTATTATTACAACATAATAACGGTTGCTTACGGTAAAAATACCAATTTTTGTCTATTAAAATGTTAGATCAAAGCTGTTTTAAATGTCTTTTGAGGCAAACATTTCACATTTTCAATGATAATTATAATAATAATAATTATCTTTGCGTATTGTAGAAGGCTAGATATAGCTCGAATAGCATAATTACGTTTTGGGATCTGTGTTACATTATGGCATATAAAATCATACTCCATAGCCGAAAACTGCTTTTCCAATGTTAAGGCAAATTTGTTGATTTCTCTTAGTACTTCCGTATAAGAAATCCCCATGAACACATTTTGTAACCCCAATAAATTTGGAATTGCAATAACAAATCCTTGACATCAGCTCAAGGAGATGCAAAGAAAGACTGACATCTCCCCCAGACAGCCAGAGGAAAGATTCAATAAAAGAGAGATGCTTTCTTCACCTCACAATTGCTGGATGTATTAATATAGATACTGACTGTTATGCTGAAAGCTGATGCCAACCTGCAAGGCACAAATGAAAATCCAAGCATGCATTATTTACACTAGTTGTTCATGAATATGGATGTTGGGTTGATATACCATTTGCTCTCACCTTCATCTACGTCTCTGTCAATTAAGCCACATGGCTCTGAAGGTAGGAGGTCATGACCACTGTCTTCAGCGAGGACAGTGAAACTCAAGAGGGAGAGAATGTAAGAAAGAGGGAGGATGGAGAAAGAGGGGTGGAGAATAATTATTCTACTCTTAAATGTTACTGTGATGGAAAGCCGAGAGCTGGTGTCTTTATTTAAACTATCATCAGTAAACTATATTAACTCTGCTGCTGCACACCTCGGGCTATGCCTTGGATCTCAACACTTCTTAGTTAGTAAAGGAGCCATGTTGCCTCTTTGATAGAAGGGGCTACAGAGCTTTGCACTGAAATCAAAGAAAGATGAGAAATCGATTCAATCTTTTTTGAAAATGGAACAAAGATCCCTGTTTGTAGAGAAATAACCTAAACTGTTTCCCTTACAAATGAAAATATCTTGAACATGTTATCACTTTAACATTTTGTAGCAATCAGTCTCAAACAACATCATGTTGAATTTGAATAAACTACACTCAAGCTGAGCTATCAGTCAAGAAAAACTCTGTCTTCTTCACACCAGTCTCCTTTAACTCATATAGGCTGGGATTTTATAACAAAAGACGAAGAGGTTTGTGCACTGACAGTGTAGATGCTTCTGACATGATTCAAACAGCCTTGCAATAACTTCCCCTCCGTCTCTTTTATTACATGCCATATCTGTAGATGGGATGAAGCTCTCTCTCTCTGCCGTCAGCCTCCACTCTCACAATTTAATATCATGTCTGCCTGACTTGAGTAATTCTCTCTGCTCTCTTACTTCAGTAAAATGGAGTTAACACAGCAGAACCTTTTACAGTGGAGGCACATAATAATCATTTGAACAGGGTTTATTAGGAGTTTGTTTCGCAGCATTCCAGTGTGAAGTTTCCACCAAGCTGCCCACCAACAGAGTCACATCATCAGAGAGGAATTTGAAGTGTGTTCCAAACAGCACTATAAAATCTTAAGAATATGTCTGGATGTCTCATCTTATATAAGATCAAAGCAGATTAATGTTAAATCATTCTCACTTTCACAAGACTGGTAAAAAGTGTGCCATTTGGATTATTAATAGGACAATTAGGCTGGTGACATGGCTCAAATGGAAATGAACCTCATGCTCATGAAGCTCACTTAGGCACAGTTAAACGAGAGACCGTCTGAATCATTAAAATCTATATTCATGTTTTATTCATGGATTTGTGTATGTTCTCCCTATCTGTGTTATCCGCTGTGCTGTGCTCACCCTCTGCTGTATCACTGTACATCCCAGACATATCAACTGAGGACAGCCAAAATAAGCTGAGCAATGATGATGCAACATGAGCTGGTCCTCCCAGAAGCACCACTGCACTGCTGCCATAAAAAAACACACACACCAGCTGTGAGTCACAGATTCTCACAGAATGAATAATTGATGCTGCAGACAGTGTTTGGTTTTAAGCTGTAAGCTTATAAGGCAGTGGGCCACTTCATCCAAATAAACAGGTCTTAGATGGGAGCTTGTTGTGTTTTTTCACATGGCTTCTCTCACCACAGGAGAGTCTTTTTGAGGGAGGCTGTGTGGGGTAAAATAATCTAAAGTGACAAGACAGAGTGTGAAATTACTTTGAACACATCCATTCATCCCTGTGGTGTGTGTTTGTGTCTCTGTGTGCTTACATGTACAGATATGTTTATGGGAGTCCTAAACAATGGTTGCCATCTATAAGCCTTGACATTGAATGTTCATTATTTCTTCATACATTAATAAAACATGATGAAAAATCCTCACATTAGAAAGTTTTTTGGTTTTTTTTAGACCTATTGATAGTTTGTGTTTTGGTCTATTCCATGGTAGGCTATGGCAGGTGTGATGGCTGGACCCACACAAGAGTAATATCACCACAGCCACACTCTCACCTCATTAGCTTTTACAAAATTAGTTTCAACTCCTGTATTATTTTGCAGTCAATCATACACACTTAGTTTGATTTAGTGTTAGTACATTGTTTAAACTGACTGCACACAATTTTACACTGTAAAATTATATATTTATTTTGTATTAATCATTGTTTCTTTGTCTTTGAGTGACCTGGTTATGGGGGATTGCACTTCCTTGTTTGAACAAAAGGTATGGCCAAGGCCTGACAGGACTTTTATGCTGAAGCCAGTTTGTCTAAGCAGAGGCTCTGATGTCATGGGGGAGTTAGTGTCCATTTTGCTTACACCTTGTGTTAAACTTGGTTTGGCCAATCCACTATATAATTTCCCTTTTTGTGTCATCTTGTAAGCTCTGTTTGTTTAGTTTTGCCTTGTTAATTTGAGTTTTGTTAAGTTGGCCTCTTTTAAAGGCCTAGTTTTTATAACTTTAGTTTGTCAATTTGGTTAATTTGATTCGGGTGAAATAAAAAACCTATATTTCTTTAAAAATGACTCCTGTGTGTTGTGCGTTACTGCTTTGTCCCTAACAGCAGGTTAAAAAACCAATGGAGATGGTCCTATTTTCCCCTTGCATATTTGGACAATAAGAGAGTTGCTTCATTAATGTGTGTGGGTATAGAATTGAAAAATATATGCCATAAAGAACCGATGCAATGAACAGTAAAATATGGGCCACACATGACTCAAATCCATACTGGTCATTTACATCGCTAAGTTTCATCATCACTTCTAAACTGTTCTCCCAATACGAGTCAGGCTCATAGAAGTATGTCCATAAAATGAAATCCACCCCAGTCCACTGTATTAATTAATCTATTCTGTGCCTGTGTTCCCGTTAAGATTCACTGCATCGAGTCCAAATAAGACATCATCCCAACATGAATATATCAACATATCTAGACCTCAAGATCCCAGAGGGAGCTCACCCCTGGATACCACCCACAGCGGCTACTTTCAGCCAATTGAGTCATTAAATGGCTCCAAACTAGGCCCTTATGAAAATGTAGGTTATGGAGGTATATACCCCACCAGAGAGCCTATATGGAAGCCAAAGCAGGGCTACCCGAGGTGATGGCACTGCCCACCTCCCTTCAACAGGACAATCCAGGATACTACTCAGGCCAGGAGAGGGATCCGGACAGAGATGATGCTAACAGTCCATCACCTGTCAGGACCACATCATTGGAGGAGAGGGGGATGGAAGGGGAGTGGTGAAGAGAGCAACTTCCCTACTGAGTTTGGATTTAAAGTCAACAACTATGACAGCAGTAGGGTCAAACTGAGTCCTAAGACAGAGGCTTCACCAAGCCAGAGCCAGCCTGAGGTTTTGATTGTGGCAGAGCACACCACTTTGTCCTATTGGCAGCTGTTGGAACAACCAACCACACCACCTGAGGGATCCCAGGAAGCTGGCACAGCAGAGGAGGCCAGGGGAGAGATCCTCTATGTCAGCCAACCTACAGATATACCTCTCCTCTGCTTCTTTAGGAAGAGGAGAGGGTAGCTCAAATTCAGGTTTCAAACCTATTTTCAAGAAGCACAAAAAATGCATGAGTAGAAGGAAAGCAGTGTCTTCCACACCTGAAGCCTTCATGGAGGTTCTAACAACCACTGAGCTGACCACAGTGCAGCTGAAGACAGATTCTACTGCCACAGCAGCCACCGCAGAACTCCGTGTACAATTCCAACACCAGGACACCATCTTTTCCCATTTCACGGGTTCAAGAAGAGAGGAGCGAAAGGTGCTCTAACATCCACTGGTACAATCTAGTTGATGACCCTCACTTTAGACTCAATTGTTTTGCTGCAACAGAAATGGAATCCAGGTCTGCAGTGACTGAGTCCTTTGTGGTTGGAAGTGGGTGGACATCTTTCAAGGGTAAAAGCACAAAATCTGTCGAAAGCAGAGCTACAGTGACACCAGACGAGAAAGACAGCAAAGGATCCAGAAACCCCTTTGGATTTATTGTACCCAAATTGACTTTTTGGTCAGGTATGTAAACTCTATGATGATGTCAGTGAATTAACCTTCCTGTCATTGTCATCTGCATGATTATAGTTCATTATCTAATCAGTACCTCTTTATTTAATCAAATATTCAGTCCACTGAGAGTCAGACACATTTATCACATCACTGCTCACTTACAATACAGTGCCCTCTACCTGAATCCAGCTTCTGCAAACCACTACAAAAATAGATACACCTCCACTGACTTTGCCTGTATCTCGTTTTGTCATTCTGCATTACCTCTCTATCCCCCACTCTGCCATACATCATGCATTCTTAATCCAAATTAGCTCTTATTTTCCCTTCACGTCCTTTTCCTTCCCTCTCACTTCCTCTCATGTTGGTACGACAAACAGCTGCAGACAGCAGTTCAGTGCGCTGAGGTGGGACCATCAAGGTCTTAGTGAGGTAATTAGGAGGTCAGAGTGAGGGCAATTAGGTGTAATGGGGAGAGGCAGAGACCCAACAAATCAATGCAGACAAACTACAAACTTCAACTCAAAATTGACTTCAGTCTCTTTCTCTCATTTTCATTATTGTTAATGTTCACTTTCATATGCAACTCATCTCTCACTCACAACTCATTCCTGAACCTGTAGTTTAAAATAATCAGTCTGTGATGTTTTTTTCAGCATGCTTACGATGATCTCTTGATATGAATTAATCTATTTCTTAATGTGCTTAATGAACAGAAGTAATATCTCAACCCACCTCTTACTTTTCTAATTTTTTTATTCTTAACAACCAAGTATGTTTACTCAGTGTAGGTTCCTCCCTAACTACTGTCACTTATTCATCTATAAAATATACCTATTTCTGTATTTAAAATGTACAAAGAACATCAGAACTATTAGTTTTTTTCACATGATTAGTTGACTGTCAAAATATCAAGGATTAAATATAATCTTCTAAAAAAATCCGGCATATCTTTAAGTGTCTTCAGCCAAAACTAACCATAAACTAAGTCATAACCGCCTTACCTGGGGCGGCAGTCTTTGGAGGGATAATTATTTTCTAATTTACAAGACATTATAAAGTGGGAACTTTGCTTGCTTTGTCTAATAACAGCTGCAACGTGATGATATTCTCATGCTCACACAGGCTCATTTTGTTAGCCATAAATGTCCTGAATACTTATTAGCAGCATGACCATAATAGAAATTGTTTTATTTGAGTGAACGTACTATACATGTGTCAGCAGGATAAAAAATAATTATCTTGCAATTCCTGCTAAATGTCTTTGCTGTCTACAGATACAATGGTAGTTCCAATACACATAGTTTCATCCTGCTATCTATCACATAAGGTAATTAAAAAAAGAAGGTTCAAGAGGACATATTTGTCATTTGTCTGTGCTTCTGATGTGGTGACATTTGAATGGATTGGCCCTTCTTTTGTTGAATGATTAGAAGAAATGAGACCCTCCCTCTAAGTGACCTTTCAAGGTTATTAGTTATAGTCTAGAGAAAATTACAGCTATGGTTGTCTTCTCATTACAGCAGAGAGACAGAGGCAGAGAGAAGGGAAAGGGCAGGAGGATGGGCAGATCTTGAGAGGAATTAGTGGGTAGAGGGAGAGGAAGAGAGGGGTTAGTGTGTCCTCTAAGATGCTATAGATGGGAGCACGTAAACCTCTTTAATCAATGATCAGAGCATAACACCTTCTAGACTTCTACCAACTCCTTTTGAAACACATTGTTCCTCTTATTTTTCTTCTCTTCCTTCCCTCCTCTTCTCCTTCTTTCTTCCTTCCAGGCTGTCAAACGATTACTATTTTAATTTTGATTAATGATTGTCATAATTTTCCATAGGTAACTCGCGATTTATCCCACAGTTTTTATCTGGCGTAAATGTTTTCCATACTGTTTAATACTCTAAGAAACATAAATGAAAACAAATATGCTTGCTTTATGCAAATGGTTGTTGTTAATGCAACAATCCTAAATAATGAGAATCACTCTCCAGAAAAATATCCAGAATAACTTCAAAGGTACTGCATGCTCAAAAGATAAACTAAAAGCATAGCATGGCAAACTCGAAGCCTACCAGCAACAAATATTGACCTACAAGCAACACATATTGACATATGTAAAACATTAATAGTAAAAGTAATACTAACACAATGTAATGTCCAATTTTACACTTGTAAAGGTTTATGAAACATCCTCTGTTTTTCTGAGCAGCTCAACATAAAACAATGGTGCTCACATGGGGAAAATAAGGTCAAGATTGATAGTTTGCAACAAAGATACCTGGACAACTTTGCCAAGGGAGAGAAGGGCTTTCTGCATCAGCTGTGAGCTTGGCTAGCAGGTGGTATTCCCGACATAATGCGTCGGCAGCTCAGTTCACATCAATGGTAAATAACTTGACTGTAGTCTTGTGGAGAGAACCATCTGGCAGGGCTTTGAAGCTGATCTTGCCTTTCTAAAGACCAGTTTTATCCGTCTCCGCTAAAGGAGGTTTGTTTCTGCTAGCCATACACAACAGTTAGTTGTGTTAGTTTGCAGTTAGCCCCATAATAGCATGCTAGCATCCGAGAGTTACAGACAACATGATGTGGATTTACACAGTCTACTCTATAGAACTTAACGTCAACCTACAATGCAAGGTCTCCACAGTGCTATGCCCACAAGTTACATGAGCAGTAGAACACCAGCATCATGTTCTCGGTCAGATCCACAGTCAATGGTCAGAGCATACAAACATATGAACAACACAGAAAGGAGGCACCAACCCTGTGGTGCTATTTGGTACTGCAGTTTTATCACCTCTAGACTAGCTGTTACAGTGGGCCGGAGTCATATCACAGAGGAGACTGTATATTAAAAATAGCAGAATGTGCGTGCGTCACTACTACTTTGACAACCCAGTCTGCAATCATTGTTTATTATCAGAACACCCTCAGTCTTCTCTGTGTCCTATTTGGCCATTTAACAGAGTGATAAAATGCTGGCTATAATGCTACATCCAGCTTTCCAATTCCCCGTCACTGTAGCCTGCAGCTAAACTCACACAGATGGGTGGACATACACAAAAACACTAAATATATCCTGGGAAAATACCAGCACACCAAGATTACTCAGGAGTAAACCTTGATAATCCTGCCCACGTGTCCCAGCATCACATGGAAACAAATACAATGTATGGCACTCTCAGAAGGTGGAAACATTCAAGTCTTTTTTTGTATATATTTTTTTTATATCTTCATTAATATTTATAAACCACAATCCCAAAGTTTTTGTGGTACAAAACATGTTTTCTTGTACAGAGCATAAGGACAAGCCTACATAAGACAAAAAGTTTGCTCGATGGTTTAGCCCTCTGGCAACCAGAAGTTTGAGTTGGTGAAGTAGTACAGTACAGGTGATACAGAAATGTTTGCTGTGTGTCCAGCTTTTGCATTCTGAATGTCAGACTGACACTTTGGCTCACAGAGAACAGGGTGGCTCTAAGTTACTGTCATCTTGACAACAGCCTTGTCTTGGGCTCAAGATGGATCAGACCCCTGGCAGCATCACATGGCAGGCAGCCTTCAACCAAATTACAGTGTGAAATTTGGAAGAGAAGAGAGCCAGTAGACTGAAGTGTTTATGTGTGAGTGTGTGAGGATGAATAGAGATGGGAGGACTTAAATTGAGGCAGGCACTGGCTGGGGTGGGATATTTTATGTGTGGGTCACTTGTCAACATTGGCAAGAGGGCAAATTCCCAATGCTGCATATAGACGTCCTTCCTCTCCTTTCCTTCTCTCTACTTCCTCTATTCCTTACAGTCTTTTTCTCTTCTCCCTTTAGCTCTCCATCTACCTGACTGTCTTTCATTACTCCTCTGGTTATTGTTATCACTCTCTCCAGAATGATGTTTGATAGCCTCTTGAACTTCAGTGTGATACGTTAAGAGGCAGTCAATTGCTGTCTAACTGTGTCTGTCCCCTGTATGATCCTTCGTTTCAGCAGGATCCTCGTCACTGCCCAGTATTCTTAGATAAACCTGTCCTCCAACAAATCTACCACCCTGCTGTTTGATTCCTCTTCCTCTTTTATTTTGTCTAATTCCTTCCTTTTGAATCAGTGAATCAGTGTTATATACCAGGTTGAGTGAGCATAAGCTCTTAGTATCCTGTTCACCAGGGGGATAACAAACAACCAGAGTGTTGGACACAGTGTACTGTGGATGGCTGTATCAGTGTGATATTGCAGGCTAGCTCTGTATTAAAAGTGTACACTTTAGCAGAGGTTAAAATATGTTTATATCATTTATGCAGTGAACTATTTACATATCAGTTTGCTAAAGTTATTATTTGTGTATTTATGATGTTAGAATTACTTCTTGGGACCAAAACATGTTGAACGTACTTATGTGGTTCACATTACATTTACCTGGAGCTCAGCCATCCTATAGCCTCTGATTGGTTGGTTCTGTGACATGTGATTGAGTGACAAGGAAGTGTTAACGTTATGCCGATCCAGTGTGGCTACAGTAAAGTGCTCTTGACAAAGTTATCCGTCTCCATCCTGCTGTTTCTTATTGATGGAGTGACCCAACCACGACACAGCGAACCCTCACGTTACAAAAGTATGTGTTTTTACCCTGTTGTTGCTGGCCAACAGACTAGCAAAGGGACTGTCATTGGAAAACCATGTTTGTTGTAGTGATGGGGACTACTGATTGTAAACAGGCTAACATGGGACTATAAGCCTTCCTATACTGTAGAACAGGAACAAACTCAGAATCTCCTGTCTTTAAGTTTATTCTGATAATATCAAAGACCTGTGGCTTAAGCTACCTGGAGAGCTTGTAACATTAACTTTAGTCAGAACAATCTGGGCTTTCTTTCAAACACATCCTTAAAGAAGAGGGAGGAGATCAAAACAATAAATAGTATGAAGAGAATGGATAATATAAGTAATCAGTTTCTTGGAATTCCAGATGTGCATATGACGCTTAACATCAGGTTAAATTTGCCATTTTTATTTCATTACCCCAGTAACAGCAGTCAGTTTTGTGTGCACATGTGAGTAACTTATGCAGCTAATATGGATCTGTCTCTGCATGAAGCAAGTTAAGTGCAGCACTTGGAAACAGCATAAAAAAAAATCACTGAACAGTAAGCAGTAATATAACAAATACAGTTATGCAGAGGGCTTTTGGTTTTCAAACTGTGGAAGATAAAACACACAGTAACTAGATAATTGAGTACCGGCTTTGCTGTGCAGCAAGAGAAATCTCAAGATAAAACATCTGTTATCAGACTGTTTACTGACATCATGAGAATAAAAAAGTGATAATTTATATTTGTGAAAGTTAAAAAAACAGCGTTGTTTTGGAAATCTACTGCACCATCAGAAACTTGGTTTTAATATTCTACAGCGAGTCTAACAAACAAAGAAAACTGTCTTAAGAAGGCATTTTTCTGTGATTAAAATACTTTTATATCTTTGCTGCAGCAACAAAACCTGATTATTATTCAGCCTCTGGGAGCTCCATCACAGGCAGCTCTGTTTTATCTCTAGATTTTATGACCCAGAGCTCTCATTATGGAGGACGAATGACTGAATCTCTTGACTGTTACTGGGAACAGATCCACAGCAGGACTGAAAAACAACACATTATGAACATTTTGTCATCTCAAAGCCCTCTAAAGATCAGACGTAAACCAAAGTGCTATGTTCACTTCACTCACAAAGGAGCATCACGAGCTGAGCCATGGCACAGCAATATCATTTTGTTCATTATTATATAATTATTATTTTTATATCTATTCATTATTTTTGTATTACTTTTGCAGTTTCGATATTTTGATTAAAACATCAGGTTAACCAGCCATAAATGATGAACATTGAATCTTTTATAGCAGCACAGAGTTGAAAAATTAAGCCTCTTTGGAGCAATATATCACCAAATTACAAAACACACAGACACACCCAAAAAAAAAACAGCAATTTAGTGAACAGGATTGTTTTATTTTGAGTTTTTTTTATAGATTTTAGAGTTTCATAAAGCAGAAAAATCTCCTCTGTTCGCCAGTTGTTAAATGATGGATGGATTGATTGAGACAGAGAGCTTGACAGGGAGATGTCTGAAGGAATATAATCCTGTGTGGAGTCATTGTGTGGCTGCACACAGAGGACGAGTATAACCTGGCTGGGTTATGTCGGTACCTGTTTCAATGCAGCATTCAGGAGCTATCAGATGAGACGTCAGGAAACTGCTTCCTTTTACTGAAAGAATATTTCACTTCTCTATCTGTATCTAACAGGTCTGTCCTCCTAGAGGACAAAGAATAGAGACACAACAGCAGTACAAAGACTTGTTGTTTGTCAGATCACTTTCCTTTGTCTTTTATTATCACCTAAGTATGTGAATTTGGATTTATTATAATGTGAAACTTTTCAGCAGTACATAGAGAGTCCATTATACCTGTAGCACACCTAACAAGATTGAAATAGCAGCATTCCTGAAATGTTACCTTCACACTTGTATTGCTCCTATCTGTAACTCACTCATTCACTCATGAAGGTAAATGTCGTCAAAAATGAAACCACCTGCCTTCAAGGTCAACAGTGAAATGAAATATTTCCATGTGAAGTGTTTTTGTGCATAAGATGAAGATGAGCGCAACTAGCTGAGGTTTCTGAGCTGTCGTATATTGTCTGACTGGCTTCGCTCCACAAGCCGGCTGAAGGCAGAATCAGCCACAAAGCATCATGCAGTAGCCAGCAGGTGGAAGGACGGAGGGTCCCTTCATGTAGGGTTTGTCAGACACAGCCACAGCTGTCCCACTAGGGAGCACTCACAAAGGCAGAAGAATGACAAGTCTCAAGAGAAAGAGGTGTCTGAAATGGAAGTGGTGGTGGATATGAAGGTGTTAATTAGAAAGAAGTGTGTTTTCACATTTCCTTAGCAGTTTTGGGGTATTGTCAACATAATTGTGGTTGGCAGAGAAGCTGTGAGGTCATGTAAAGTAGTTCTTTGTGTACTTTAGGCAAACCTCATCTGCACAGCTTGTACATAGTAAGCACAGTGGGGTGCAAACACACTGGAAGGTGAAGAATCAAACTACATTACTTAGAACAGACAGGTAACCTAAGTCATTTGAGTAATCTGGTATTGATTTCATTGCACACACGTACTGTAAGGTGTCTTTTTGTCACTTTTTTAAGTCAGTCTCTGCTCACACTGGATTGTCTGACTGTCATGCTGACACCAGCAGAAAACTCCTCATTACCACCTTTTTAAACCATTATATGGCTCTGCATTCAGTTTGCTGTGGCAGGGAAGCTCATCTACAGTGAGTCACTTACCTGAAGACACTGATACATGGATCAAATTCCTACCTTTGAGTCTGTCTGCTTCTGTCTGCCCAGCCTGTCAAAGAGGAGATGGAAACTTGGATTCTACTGATCAAATGCCATGAGAAGACGTTTGCTTGGATGAAGTTTCAAGTGGATCTTTTTGTTTTTTTCATAAGCATTATTATACTATATCATTTCTACCAGCATGTATCTTGGAAAATGGTGATACATCTCCAGAAAAAGCTTTAAACATTCAAAGAAACATAAGCACCAAGTTGGGGTAGCTGAATTGTCTTTGGATATTCCACTCCATTAATATATGGAC